>NC_086444.1:632274470-632421970 GCF_028390025.1 Pseudophryne corroboree | reverse complement strand
GGTGCATGTTGGCTTAACAAGATCCACAATGATACATGTCTATTAAAACGTTCTGTAACTTCCTGTTGCATTTTACATGTTTGGTAGCCAATTTACTACACACTAGTATGTAGCAGCATTTGTACAGCAGTTATATGTGCAGCCAGAAAGTGGCAGTGACCTTCATCCATGAATTTGAACTCAGTCCCAGGGCTACAGATGAAGGCACATGCTGGATAGTATCTTCTTCTACAGACAGGTGCACGTGTGATTCCCATGGATGTGCATCCTGGAATCAGCCATGTCTGATGCTTACGGCATCTTCATCCATTCACCATAGTTGCTTGGATGCTCTTTTTTGAAGACTTGCAGTTCCCCTTTATATTGGCTCTATGGTGCCTTGCCCAGGTGGAATGGAGTTACAGGTAGGCTCCAAAGAACATGATACAACCTGTACAGTTTCCTGGTTAGCTTTAGCTTAGACTGAAAGGAAGAAAAGGGGAAGTGCTGATTTTATATCTGGTGGGGGTTCTGTCCTGTTTATCCCTGCCATGACCCAGGGATTAACCCATTAATAATTACTGTTATGGGAAAAAGAGAAGGAAATGTGGAGCTATTCTAATGAAAATAACTAGTAGTTTTCATCAACTCTTCAAATGGCACATTTACAAAGATACAATAAAAGACATTCTGGATGGTAGTTTCAGCTGAAATGTAGTTCCTACTATTTCTTTGTTGTTGGTTTCCTGTTACAGCCTCTCATCGAGCAGCAACATAGTTAACCCTGCCTCTTACAAACAATGTGTATGGTATTCAGACTGGCTTAACCTGTGTAAGATAAAAAATAGGAATTTAATACCTACCGGTAATTCTTTTTCTCCTAGTCCGTAGTGGATACTGGGGCCTTGTACTTTAGTACCATGGGGTATAGATTGGGTCCACTGGAGCCTGGCACTTAACTTTTAGTGTGTGTGCCGGCTCCTCCCCTCTATGCCCCTCCTACTAGACTCAGTCTAGGAAAACTGTGCCCGAGGAGACGGACATAATATGAGAGAACAATATAACAGCGGTGAGGCAACAAGCCAACACACTTCCATGAACGAAAAGGAGGACGCTAACCAGAACAGAGGATAGCAACACCAACCTTATCCCGGATAGCACAGCTATCCCAACAACAAAATGGGACCACAACCTCGGTTCAACCAAATACTTACACAGGTAAGCAGGAATGAAGCACTGAGGCAGGCGCCCAGTATCCACTATGGACTAGGAGAAAAGGAATTACCAGTAGGTATTAAATTCCTATTTTCTCTTACGTCCTAGTGGATACTGGGGTCTTGTACTTTAGTACCATGCGAAAGTCCCAAAGCTCCCAAACGGGTGGGAGATTGCTGAGACCCCTGTAAAACCGCCTGACCAAACTGAAGGTCATCCTTGGCCAAGGTATCGAACCTATAGAATTTAACAAACGTGTTCGAACCACACCAAGTTGCAGCACGGTACAACTTTAGGGCCGATACACCCCGGGGTTCACAGACCTTGTCGAGTGGGCCTGAACAGACTTCGGTAAAAGTATAGGCCTGTTGAATGGTCAACCTGAGCCAATGAGCAATAGATTGCTTGGAAGCTGGCCGACCAATCTTGGAGGCATCATAAAAGACAAACAGTGAGTCAGATTTCCGATGACGGGCCGTCCTTTTGACATATATCTTCAGAGTCCTGACCACATCCAAGGACTCAGGACCAACGGAAGCATCAGACAACACTGGAACCACAATAGGCTGGTTCACATAAAAGGCTGACACCACTTTAGGCAAAAACTGGGGACGGATCCTAAGTTCCGCCATGTCCTCATGAAAAACCAAATAAGGGTTCTTACAAGATAAAACCCCTAATTCAGAGACACGCCTGTCAGACGCCAATGCCAATAACATCACCGTCTTCCAGGTGAGAAATTTTAACTCCACCCTATGTAAGGGTTCAAACCAATCCAATTGGAGAAAGGACAGAACCACATGGAGGTCCCACGGAGCCGTGGGAGGCACAAAGGGCGGTTGCAAATGAAGAACTCCCTTTAGGAAAGTTTGAACTTCCGGCAACATGGCAAGCTGTTTCTGGAAGAAAATAGAGAGTGCCGAAATCTGGACTTTGATGAAGCCTAAACGTAGGCCCATATCCACTCCCGCTTGTAGGAAAAGTAGAAAACTACCTATTCGATATTCGATGGGAGAAACCTTTGTACTTTCACACCAGGAAACATACTTTTTCCAGATACGATGATAATGTTTTGATGTAACCATCTTCCTGGCCTGGACCATTGTGGAAATAACCCAGGAGGGAAGACCCTTTCTTGCTAGAATCTCCCTTTCAACTTCCAAGCCGTCAAACGTAGCCGCTGTAAGTCTGGAAAGACAAACGGACCTTGCTGAAGAAGATAGTCTTGGAGCGGCAGGGGCCAGGGATCCTCCAGAGACATTGACAGGAGATCCGAGTACCACGCCCGTTGAGGCCAATCCGGGGGAAATTAGAATTGCTTGAACACTTTCCCTTCATAGGCTTTTTAGAACCCTTGGGATTAGCGGTAGAGGAGGGAACAGGTACACAAACTGGTGAGGCCATGTCAACGCGTCAACAGCTACAGCCTGCGGATCCCTCATTCTGGAAAGTAACGGCATAGCTTCTTGTTGAGACGAGAAGCCATCAGATCTATCTGCGGAAAGCCCCACCGGTGAATTAACTGATGAAACACCTGGGGATGTAGTCTCCATTCCCCAGGATGGAGGTCGTGCCTGCTGAGGTAGTCTGCTTCTCAGGTGTCCACTTCTGGAATGAATATGGCTGAGATGGCCCTTGCGTTGGCCTCCGCCCAGAGGAGGATCTTTGACACCTCTCGCTTCGCCACTCTGCTTCTTGATCTCCTTGTCAGTTTATGTACGCCACAGCCGTGGCATTGTACGACTGAACCTGGATTGCCCGATCCTTCAGGAGATGAGAAGCCTACAGAAGAGCATTGTAAATTGCCCTGAGTTCTAGAATGTTTATGGGCAGAGTAGATTCCTGTCTTGACCATATCCCCTGGAACTGGGCCCCTTGGGTCACCGCCCCCCCCAGCCCCGTAGTATGGCATCCGTTGTCCGTAGAATCCATGAGTGGATATTGAAACTCCTGCCCTCTACCAGGTGAGGAACTTGTAGCGACCATAATAGAGAACTCCGGGCTTTCGGAGATAAGGTCACTTCCTGATGCATGTGAAGGTGAGAACCCGACCATTTGTCCAGCAGATCCAGTTGAAATGGTCAGGCATGAAATCTGCCGTATTGGATTGCCTCGTAAGCAGGCGCCATCTTGCCCAGTAATTGAATGCAAAGATGTATGGATACCTTGCAAGGACGGAGCACCGAGTGGATCATAGCCTGGATTGTCAAGGCCTTGTCCACCGGGAGAAATACCCTCGGAGCTGTGGACAATCCAAAGGATAAGGCCTGAAACGGAAAATGGTCATCCAATGTGGCGAACCTGAGGTAAGCCTGATAAGGGGGGCACATTTGAACACCCGCCGATACGGATTAAGAGACTTTAGGTTCAAGATGGGGTGCACTGAACTGACCGGTTTGGGAACGACAAAAAGACTGGAGTAAAAACCCCTGTAGCGTAACGGAGGAGGTACAGTGTTTGAAATTCCATCCGGTATTCTTGGGAAATGAGGTCTCTCACCCAAGGATCCCGGCGGGATTCTGCCCACACGTGGGCGAAGTGCTGAAGGCGAGCACCTACCTGAAAATCGCCCAACCGTCACGCGGAAGGCTTAGCGGCAGGGGATCCGGTGGTCTGGTCCAGGGAGACAGCAGGTGCAGGTTTTACGGGACTTACCATGAGAACTTCTGGAAGTGGTGGGGACCCCTTGGCCCCTGCCTCTGAACCTTGCCACACGAAAGGACTAGATTTGTACAACAAATACTTCGTTCCGCAACAGGTAAGTATAACAGACTGTGCCACTATCGGGATCTGGTCTGTAAACCGGCAATAACAATAACCGGCAATAACAATAATTCACTCCACCAGTTCACCAGTGAACAAGCCTTAAAGGAGGTGAAACGGTCCGTCTGGTCAGCGTGGGCACAGGGCCTTATGCAGCCCAGACCCACAAGGGGGAAGCCGGGTCCAGTAAGCTCCCATATGGGCTTAAGATTTTCTTATATTATTGTAATTTTCTACATTACTTTTTGCACATGTAGGCTTTCTTTTCTTTTTGACTTATGAACAATTTCTGCTACTGATGTTGTATGCTGCAAATACCACCTCCTGGGTTAATTATTTTGTCTGTAGTGGAATCCCCAAATTAGGGATTGTGGTATGGACAGAAAAAGTGCAGGCTTTCTTTATTTACTGAAGAACGTTTTCTGGTGTTTATGCTTTTTTGCTCAAAATACCACCTGTGGTTTTTTACATGTAGCTAATCTCTCTATTACTAATGTAACAATTTCGGGTGTTCATGCTTCTTTGCTTATAATACCATCTGTGGTTTTTTAACATACAGCCAATACCAACTAAGGGATGATTTATAGACAGACTAAGCACTAGTGTTAACAGAAATAACTTTATGAGAGGACAATACCTTTCATAATCGTATGATCTTTAGAATCTGAGTAATTTTAGCCCTATATAGCAGCTTATCAAGCTGCGATTTAGGATTCTCTCTGGCACTATTAATATATACATTATTATCAGACTCTGAATGGACATCAAACTCAGAGGATAATTTTGGCTTTTGCTGAAAGTAACCATCGATCCTGTCTTTATCATTTAGATCTGCAGATCTTGCTGCACAATCATTTATCTCTAAACTCCTCCCTTTTTCCCCAACTTTATCTAAAACTTTCTCTCTTCTATTAATGTGCTCTCTCATCCAAAACTAGTCCCTCTTGTCATCAGAAAGATATAATTATTTATTTTGGACAGCAGAAGCACATTTATTATTCCCAGATACCAGTACTCACTCATTCAGCAGATTACTACCATACTCCATAGGGTACGCCCAATCTCGTCCGATCTTGGAAGCAATTCTATGGCAGGCCTGGTTAGTAATTGTTTGGGAGACCGCCAGTGAATACCAGGTGCAGTAAACATTTAAGCTGGAAAGCAGAAGGAAGTTATCTCTTTAATTTTCACTATTCTCCCTGATTACTATGTAATACCTTCATTCCGCAGTTGGCCAAAAACAGTGCATAAAAATCTCTTAGCATAAATATCTGCAATAGACATTATGTAAAATTTCTTCTGCCCTAAACAGCAGTCGTAATAAAATGCCTTATGGTAACACCATTGCCCGACATTAGAGCAGAGGGTGTTCTAACCTACATACAGGGGCGGATCCAGAAGAAAATGAAAGGGGGGGCACCATGATAGGGGAATGGTAATAGTTATATTACCATGCACCAAAGGCATGCGTGCGCCCAGATAAGGGGTGTGGTATCACAGAAGGTGTGGCCCCACAGAATACGGCATTAGGTAATGATTGGCTGTAGGAGTGCATCCTGGTTTATTGCCAATGTTTCACCCTGATGAAAAGGCTGATTCGGCCTTGAAATGTTGGTCACCTGTTCCATTAGTTATGGGAGCCTGGAAGGCACCACCCCCAGCACAATATAATTATTATAGTTTTTAGTTGGTGGTGGCAGGTGCAGCATACCTTGTTTTGGGTACTGCACTGAGACTCAAACTGCAGGACACGAACGTCCCATCTTTGATCAGCAGAAGCAGACAGCTGGATCTCCAACAAGCAGCAGAAGACATCTGCAGGACAGCCCTGTCACAATCGCACGGGCCGCCTTCTCAAAGCTGAGGCTGAGTGTGACTGCACCTAGCACGGTGGTAAAGGAAGAGGAAGCGCTGGGAAACTGTGCGGTGCAATGAAGCCTTCTGCACCGTCATAAGTAACATTCTTACTCAATGCTGGCATTTGAACCCTGCGCCTGGGTTGGACTCTGGCCGGCTGGCAGTGGGGGAGGTAGGTTGCGCTGTGAGCACACAGACTTGCTGTCAGTGCTGCGGCGGGTCCTAGTGCCTGCCGGCTCTTTTACCAAATCTGACTGACGGAAATAGCAGTAGTGCTGCTGCTGTTCTCCTTTTGAAAAAAGAAGAAATCGGGGGCGTGGCTTAGCGGCGGAGCTGATCAGAAGTGCACTTCGGGAGCTCCTGCTATTATATGCCCAAAGTGCCCGACTCCTGCCTCCTTTGCAGCCCCTACAGCCCTCCTGCTGCTGCCCGCTTTGGTGGGAGGCCCACAGCACTCGCCCCGGGTGGTGGGACCGCCGGGAAAGAGGTTTCCGGCACGCGGCCTACTTCAGCTCCAGAAGCCGGGGGCTAGATTTCATACTCCTGCCCAGCGGCGAGCTCCGTGGCCGGATCGCGGACGCGACGGCCGAAACGGACACCCGGGAGGCTCCACAGCAGCATCCAGCACCGGCCCCCATATTCCCTCTGGATCCTCTCCTCTGGGCCCCCCCCCCCTCAAATTGGGCTCCTAATCTGGGACTGAATATATGGCCCGGGAGACAGGTGGTGGCGGCCATCTTCACACTACAGACTACAGTGCATAAGGAGAGCCCAGGACACTGTGCTGCCCTATCAGTTGTTCTATCACTATTCTAAACCTCAGCAGCTCAGATTATCCTCCTGAGCCCTGTCTACCTGCATGACCAGTCCTGAGGTCGGAGTCCTCTGATTCTGCAGCTGCTTCCACATTCTCCATTGGGTCCACTGGGCCCTCTCTGTTGAGAAATTGACGATATCTACCCACCGGGGTCGTGCACGCTGCTGTACCTATAGGATGTAGGCACCTTTCCAATGTATCATCCCCGCAATCATTTTAGCTGACACAGTCACGCACGTGGCATAGAGGATATCTACCGTTCTGGGCCTTTGACGGAATCCTCCTTTCTACTGGGGTTCTTCTATTTTCTCAAGGTGATACATGATGCCTCCAAAAAAGAATAAAGCCTCCAAATCAATTTCTCAAGTTGCCTTTTTCAAGCCCTCCCCTTATCGTAATAAGTCTCAAGGGCCTGGGGCTTCTGCCACCGGATCGGATCCCCCGCCTACGACTTCCTCGCCCATGATGGCCTTACCTTCATCTCAGGATTCCCCCTCCTCTCCACGCCTGGAGGACAGTGAAGCCTTAACGGTGGGCGCCATGAAGCTTTTGTTACACCAGTTTAAAGATGAGGTGGCGTCAGAATTCCGTACTATGTTGCAATCCTGCCAGCGCTCCGTTGAGGATGTGGGCGAGAGGACCGGACATTTGGAAACAAAGATGGGTGAGGTAGTGGGCTCTCATAATACCCTTATCGACTCCCATGATACTCTTGAGGGGGAAGTGGCAGCTTTGCGGGATAAAGTAGCAGACTTGGAGGACCGCTCACGCAGAAATAATCTCAAGCTCAGAGGGGTTCCTGAATCCATATCTAATAGCAGCCTACATGACTATACAATCGAAATATTCAAGAAGCTGCAACTCTCAGCTACATCTGCAGACTTGTTATTGGACCGTATTCATAGAGTTCCGAGGGCCCGCAGCGCTCCCGAAGGGGCGCCGAGGGATGTCTTAATGAGAGTCCATTTTTTCCACATTAAAGAATCCCTGCTTAAAGCGGCTAGACCTACCTCTGACACAGTGAAAGCTTTGGGCCAGCTTCAACTTTTTGGAGACCTATCACAATACACCCTAAGACGTTCCTTTCAGCCCGTCACCGTGGCCCTTCGGAAAGCTGGAATCATATATAGATGGGGTTTTCCCCACGCGTTTATTGATTTATAGAGAAGGTTCAACTATTGTGGTGTCTTCGGTCGAGGACGGTATGAGACTTCTTCACAAATGGAATATAGCTGGAGATCAAGGGACCGGCTCTCCTGACCGCCGACTTCAGCCGGACTGGTCGATGGTTGGGAAGTAGGCCCTTCCCACTGCGGTACTTTCCCTGCCAAGAATGGCCATTTATAGGACTAGCGTTGTTTCTATAAGATAGTACTAATTTTAGTGTTTACTATAAGTCAATTGCCTTGTTATTCCATGTTTAATACCTTTTATACCATTGTATGGCAGGACTTTTCTCTTTAACGATTGTTGTTGTTTCACAAGTTCCTGGTCTAGTTTGTATGCTCCCCTTTGAGCCGTCTTGTTGCTGTAATTACTGTATTACTCTTTGCCGGTTCCAGGATCCTGTGACTCATTACAAATTAGCCTATCATTCCATTCTTAACGACATTCCCTTGATATGCCATGTGCGATTGTTTGTTTATAATGTTTACAATATTTTGGTTACTTGATTGCGGGGAGGTTGGCCACTAACCTCCCAACCTTGCTGGGTGAGGCGCTGTATGTTTTGGCGTCTTACTATGACTTCGTCTCTGCACGGAGTCGGCTTTCTTTGTTTTGTGTACTGTGTTTTTCTCTTTTCTCTCTTTGTCCTCCTATGTGTGTCTCCCTTTGTGTCTCGTCCCCCCCATGCTTCTTTCTTCTTTCACTGTGTTCAGGGTATTGTACCTTTTTAATTGTATTCTTTGGTTTCAGCGGATGCTCCTCCTCCTGGTTAGTTTATTATGGTTAATTTGGTATCACTGAATGTTAAGGGATTGAATTCCCCACAGAAGCGTAGATTGGCCTCATCTTCCTTCTATAAACTGAAGGCGAATGTGGTCGCTATCCAGGAAACTCATTTTAGGAAATCAGACCCCCCCAGACTCTATGATAATCATTTCCCTACCTGCTACATGGCTAATGGTCCCGCAAAAAAGGCCGGAGTGGCTATACTAATTTCTCGTGACTGCCCATTCACTCTAGAATCCCAAATCGTAGACCCCGAAGGAAGGTATTTAATATTAATTGGACAGCTTGAGGATACCACTGTTACTTTGGCTTCCTGTTATGCACCCAACTCTGGTCAACTCTCATTTTGTAGGACACTATTCTCCCTGATACAGAAGCACGCTAAAGGTGCCGTCATGCTATTGGGGGACTTCAACTTGGTTGTAGACCCCTCTGTTGATAGATCTCTCCCCACTAGGAGCCCTTTAGCTAAACCCAGAACTTCCCCTGTTAATACCCTTGGGCTTCGCCAATTGTTAGGAGAGTACGATCTCTATGATGCGTGGAGGACTAAACATCCTACAGTTAGAGATTACTCCTTTTACTCACATGTCCACTCCTCATATTCTAGAATCGATCTCGTTTTGACTGACAGAGTGTCACTACCGGCCATTACGAAAATTAATATATTACCGATGTCATGGTCTGACCATTCTCCGCTGAAGGTGGTGTGGAAACTTGGGGCCCGTAAAGTGCCACCGGGTCCTTGGAGACTGGGAAATTTCCTGCTATGCTATCAAGAGGCTTCACTTGCCATACATCAAACTTTAAAGCTATATTTAGAAACTAACAAACCCGAAGACACCTCGGTCTTTAATAATTGGTGCTCTTGTAAGACTGTAATGCGGGGGGCTGCCATCCAGGCCGCTTCACGGCTAAAACGTTCTCAAAATGCTGAACGTCTCTTGGCTGAAAGCGAAGTTGCAAAATTAGAATTAGCACATAAGGCTGACCCGCAGAATAGAACTGCCTTTAAGCTTTTGCTTGCCGCAAGGGAAAAGGTAAACGTTTTTTCTCTTCGGGAAGTACAACGCAATCTTGCCCGATTAAATCAGAGATTTTATGTATTTGGAAATAAGGCAGGGCGTCTCTTGGCACGGAAACTAAGAGGCCAGCGAGCTAAGGCCAGACTTCACTTTGTCTATTCCCCTACGGGCTCAATAGTCTCTGACCCTTATAGTATAGCAGACACTTTTGCAGAGTATTACTCCCAACTCTACAATCTACAGTCAGATCCTAATACTCCCCAACCCATTGAAGCTGAAATCCAGTCTTTTTTTAAAAACCTGTCCCTACCGACACTGAACTCCGAGGCCTGCCTGTCCCTCAGCTCTCCCTGGACTATTACTGAACTTGAGGCAGCTATTGACGGTCTTCCACGTGACAAAGCGCCGGGGCGAGATGGATTTCCGTCTAATTTCTACAAAACTTATAAAGCAGATTTGGCACCAGTGTTATTTACACTCTTCAACGAGGCGTCGGAGGCTGGGAGGTTCCCGAGGGAGATGCTTGAAGCGCGGATAGTTGCTATCCCTAAACCGTGTAAATCTCACGCATCCGTTCAAAATTACCGACCGATAGCTCTGTTGAATACAGACGTAAAGCTTTTTGCTAAGGTTATCGCTAACAGTCTTTGCCCTTTATTGCCGCTGATCAGGTTGGCTTCGTCCCGGGCAGGCAGGCCCCGGACAACACTCGGAGAGTTTACAATGTCATGGAGTATTGTAATGCTAATAAAGAGCCTCTCCTCGTCCTATCATTGGACGCTGAGAAGGCGTTTGATAGGTTACACTGGGGGTATCCGAGATCAGTCCTGGATAAGTTTGGCTTCCAGGGAAGGTTTCTGGATTCCATTTTTGCTTTATAGTCTGCCCCCTCTGCTACGGTGTATGTTAATGGGTGTCTATCCAGGGGTTTCGATATTCTCAAAGGCACCAGACAGGGGTGCCCTTTGTCTCCCCTTATTTTTGCCCTGGCTTTTGAACCCCTGGCTGAGACTATTAGGTCTGCTACGGGGGTCTCGGGACCCGAGATAGGAGGATTGAGTCATAAAGTCAACCTTTTCGCAGATGATATTCTACTCTGTCTGACCAACCCTGAATCCTCCCTTATCGGTCTTCATGCCATATTAGATAAGTATTCTAGATTATCATATTATAAACGGAATACTTCCAAAACGGGGGCACTACCGCTCCATATCCCACCACATATCCTGGCTTTACTTAAGGATAGATACAGATATGCTTGGCAAGCGAAAACTATTAAATATTTAGGTATACATCTATCGCTTGACAGAGATCTGTATGACTGTAACTACTCCCCTTTGTTTAGCGCCTTCGAAAAATTGATTAAAGCGTGGTCTTTACATGAAATCTCTTGGCTGGGGCGTATCTCTGCAACTAAGATGGTACTGCTACCTAAACTCCTTTACCTATTTCGGGCTATCCCCCGCAGCTTCCCTAAACCTTAGTGTTAGGGCTAATAAAATTCTGTCACACTTCATCTGGAAGGGATTTAGACCGCGTATCTCTAGGCAGGTTCTGTCATTGCCCAAGGGCTTTGGTGGGGTAGCTTACCCCAACTTAGATGCATATCACTCCGCCTGCCTTCTTAGTCAGGCCCGCGACTGGTATGCAGCTCATTCCCCCAAACCATGGGTAGTCATTGAAAAATCCTATTTAGGGTCGATTAACGTTACAGATCTATTTCTACTGCCGATAAATAGCGTTCCGAAATGGACTGGTCCTGGGGACGCGATTAGATGTACTTTGAAGTTATGGCACTCAGTGGTTGTGTCTGACCCATCTATTGTATTACCGGCAGCGGATCTTCCTACCAGAACCGTTGCTTGTACTATCCCTGATCTTATATTAGACACCTGGATTGACGCTGGAGTTGTGAGACTGAAAGATCTTTTCTTGAATGATGGTCTGATTCCTTTCTCTCAGCTTCAGTCTCAGTTTGGGATTTCAAAGCATGATTTTTTCAAGTACTTACAACTACGCCATTGGCTCCATTCTTATGTGGACGGGTCTGGTGGCCCCCTTCCTCTACCTCAGTGTTTCCCAACCGCGGTCCTAAGGCACACTAACAGTCCTGGTTTTAGTGATATCCAGGCTTGAACACAGGTGACTTAATTAGTACCTCAGTTATTTTGATTTAACCATCTGTGCTGAAGCCTGGATATCACTAAAACCTGCACTGTTGGTGTGCCTTGAGGACCGCGGTTGGGAATGCCTGCTCTACCTGCTATTATGCTTTCTAGATTGTCTACCTCTGGGCATAGGGGTGGGGTATCCAGATGGTATCAATATATTGTTCTTCTGAATAAAACCGGTAAACTCCCTTCGCAGATTAAGTGGGAGAAGGATCTTTCTATTGTACTTCGAGAGGAAGAGTGGGATACAATTTCCTCACAGTGCTTTAAAATCTCTGAATGTCTCCAGCATTCAGAAATGTTCTATAAACTATGCAATAGGGCGTACTTCACTCCGCAGAGGCTTCACCGTATCTGGCCCTCGACCTCCCAGCTATGCTGGCGAAAATGTGGTGATGTAGGAACCATTCTACATATTTTCTGGGATTGCCCAGTTTTGGGGCCTCTGTGGACGGAAGTGTTCTCTCTTTTGGGGGAAGTGGTGGGAGCGATTGTGCCACCAGATCCACTATTTGCCTTATTCCACTACTCTCCTCACGCTCTCCTCAGCTGCGACAAGTATATTGTAGGTCACGTCTTAATATCAGCTAAGGCGGCGATAGGCCAATTGTGGAAATCACAGTCCATACCTCACATTCAGACGGTTATTAATAATACCCATAAACATTTCCTTTTTGAAACGGCAGGATGTGTGTACTCTTCATCTCCGTCTTCTATCTATATGAGATGGTTTAAATGGAGTGAATTCCGGGAGAGACAGGGTCACTCCGTAATTTTTAGTGATCCCATTGACACGGCAATTCTACACTCTCCACAATCTGATAATACCCGTATGTGACAGATGCCCCCTATCTATCTATTTGTTACCATATCTGAGTAATGTATTCCCCTGACATATATGTTTTCTTCTCTTTGTCTATACTCCTTCCCTCGTGTGTCGCTGTCTTGTTCTGTCTTTCTCTCTTTCCCTCTCTACTGAGCTCTCTATTTTATTACTTTTATGGTTCTATTTATGGTTGATAGTTAATAGAAACTATGTACATTATTAGTGAACTGAGCGCTTGAATTCAGATTTGTTGTTTATTATCGGGTTTCATGTACTAGCTCAATGTTGTACACTTTATACGATCTCTGTTCGTGTACACTTATTTGTTTTTTTTCTCTATATTTGGAAATTAATAAAAAAATCATTATTGAAAGAAAAAAAAAAGAAGAAGTCAGAAACGACAGGGGGCGCACGGGCCCGAGTGCCGCCCCTGGATCCGCCTATGCCTATATAGGCAACATTCTTTCCTCAAACAAAAAATGACATGCAGCCATAAGGACCATTAAGGAGGGCACCCCCAGGAGGGATTACTTACCGGTCTAATAATTATATTAAGACAGACTGGTTATTACCCATTAAAATATTGATTATATTTTCACCTAGGCATTTAGTAATTCAACTTTCCATGCAGTACAAGAAATTAATTTGGTGCATTGGTAAAAGCAATTAGAAAAGTCACATTTATTTTATGCAAGGTTAATATAAATAAGATTTTACTTACCGATAAATCTATTTCTCGTAGTCCGTAGTGGATGCTGGGGACTCCGTCAGGACCATGGGGATTAGCGGCTCCGCAGGAGACAGGGCACAAAAATAAAGCTTTAGGATCAGGTGGTGTGCACTGGCTCCTCCCCCTATGACCCTCCTCCAAGCCTCAGTTAGGATACTGTGCCCGGACGAGCGTACACAATAAGGAAGGATTTTGAATCCCGGGTAAGACTCATACCAGCCACACCAATCACACCGTACAACTTGTGATCTGAACCCAGTTAACAGTATGACAACGTAGGAGCCTCTGAACAGACGGCTCACAACAATAACAACCCGATTTCTTTGTAACAATAACTATGTACAAGTATTGCAGACAATCCGCACTTGGGATGGGCGCCCAGCATCCACTACGGACTACGAGAAATAGATTTATCGGTAAGTAAAATCTTATTTTCTCTAACGTCCTAGTGGATGCTGGGGACTCCGTCAGGACCATGGGGATTATACCAAAGCTCCCAAACGGGCGGGAGAGTGCGGATGACTCTGCAGCACCGAATGAGAGAACTCCAGGTCCTCTTTAGCCAGGGTATCAAATTTGTAGAATTTTACAAACGTGTTCTCCCCCGAGCACGTAGCTGCTCGGCAGAGTTGTAATGCCGAGACCCCTCGGGCAGCCGCCCAGGATGAGCCCACCTTCCTTGTGGAATGGGCCTTGACAGATTTAGGCTGTGGCAGGCCTGCCACAGAATGTGCAAGTTGAATTGTGCTACAAATCCAACGAGCAATCGTCTGCTTAGAAGCAGGAGCACCCAGCTTGTTGGGTGCATACAGTATAAACAGCGAGTCAGATTTTCTGACTCCAGCCGTCCTTGAAATATATATTTTCAATGCCCTGACAACGTCCAGCAACTTGGAATCCTCCAAATCGCTAGTAGCCGCAGGCACCACAATAGGCTGGTTCAGGTGAAACGCTGACACCACCTTAGGCAGAAAATGAGGACGCGTCCGCAGTTCTGCCCTGACCGAATGGAAAATCAGATATGGGCTTTTATACGATAAAGCCGCCAATTCTGACACTCTCCTGGCTGAAGCCAGGGCCAGTAGCATGGTTACTTTCCATGTAAGATATTTCAAATCCGCCGATTTGAGTGGCTCAAACCAATGGGATTTGAGAAAATCCAAAACTTCATTAAGGTCCCACGGAGCCACTGGGGGCACAACCGGGGGCTGTATATGTAGTACTCCTTTTACAAAAGTCTGGACTTCAGGAACTGAAGCCAATTCTTTCTGGAAGAAAATCGACAGGGCCGAAATTTGAACCTTAATGGACTCCAACTTGAGGCCCATAGACAATCCTGTTTGCAGGAAATGTAGGAATCGACCCAATTGAAATTCCTCCGTGGGGGCCTTCCTGGCCTCACACCACGCAACATATTTTCTCCAAATGCGGTGATAATGTTGTGCAGTCACCTCCTTCCTGGCTTTTACCAGTGTAGGAATGACCTCTTCCGGAATGCCTTTTTCCCTTAGAATTCGGCGTTCAACCGCCATGCCGTCAAACGCAGCCGCGGTAAGTCTTGGAATAGACACGGTCCCTGCTGAAGCAGGTCCCGTCTTAGAGGTAGAGGCCACGGATCTTCCGTGAGCATCTCCTGAAGTTCCGGGTACCAAGTTCTTCTTGGCCAATCCGGAGCCACGAGTATCGTTCTTACTCCCCTTTGCCGTATAATTCTCAGTACTTTTGGTATGAGAGGCAGAGGAGGAAACACATACACTAACTGGAACACCCACGGCGTTACCAGAGCGTCCACAGCTATTGCCTGAGGGTCTCTTGACCTGGCGCAATACCTGTCCAGTTTTTTGTTGAGGCGAGACGCCATCATGTCCACCTTTGGTTTTTCCCAACGGTTCACAATCATGTGGAAGACTTCTGGATGAAGTCCCCACTCTCCCGGGTGTAGATCGTGTCTGCTGAGGAAGTCTGCTTCGCAGTTGTCCACTCCCGGAATGAACACTGCTGACAGTGCTATCACATGATCTTCCGCCCAGCGAAGAATCCTTGCAGCTTCTGCCATTGCTCTCCTGCTTCTTGTGCCGCCCTGTCTGTTTACGTGGGCGACTGCCGTGATGTTGTCCGACAGGATCAACACCGGCTGACCCTGAAGCAGGGGTTTTGCCAGGCTTAGAGCATTGTAAATCGCTCTTAGCTCCAGTATATTTATGTGAAGAGACATCTCCAGGTTTGACCATACTCCCTGGAAGTTTCTTCCCTGTGTGACCGCTCCCCAGCCTCTCAGACTGGCATCCGTGGTCACCAGGACCCAGTCCTGTATGCCGAATCTGCGGCCCTCTAACAGATGAGCACTCTGCAACCACCACAGAAGAGACACCCTTGTCCGTGGCGACAAGGTTATCCGCTGATGCATCTGCAGATGCGATCCGGACCATTTGTCCAGCAGATCCCACTGAAAAGTTTGTGCGTGGAATCTGCCGAATGGAATCGCTTCGTAAGAAGCCACCATCTTTCCCAGGACTCTTGTGCATTGATGCACAGACACTTTCCCTGGTTTTAGGAGGTTCCTGACAAGTTCGGATAACTCCTTGGCTTTCTCCTCCGGAAGAAACACCTTTTTCTGAACCGCGTCCAGAATCATTCCCAGGAACAGCAGACGTGTCGTCGGGGTCAATTGAGATTTTGGAAAATTCAGAATCCACCCGTGCTGTTGCAGCACTATTTGGGTTAGTGCTACTACGTCCCCCAGCTGTTCCCTGGACCTTGCCCTTATCAGGAGATCGTCCAAGTAAGGGATAATTAATACGCCTTTTCTTCGTAGAAGAAACATCATTTCGGCCATTACCTTGGTAAAGACCCGAGGTGCCGTGGACAATCCAAACGGCAGCGTCTGAAACTGATAATGACAGTTTTGCACCACGAACCTGAGGTACCCTTGATGTGAAGGGCAAATTGGGACATGCAGGTAAGCATCCTTGATGTCCAGGGACACCATAAAGTCCCCTTCTTCCAGATTCGCTATCACTGCTCTGAGTGACTCCATCTTGAACTTGAATTTTTGTATGTACAGGTTCAAAGATTTCAGATTTAGAATAGGTCTTACCGAGCCGTCCGGCTTCGGTACCACAAATAGTGTGGAATAATACCCCTTTCCCTGTTGTAGGAGGGGTACCTTGACTATCACCTGCTGAGAATACAGCTTGTGAATGGCTTCCAATACCGTCGCCCTGTCTGAGGGAGACGTTGGCAGAGCAGACTTTAGGAACCGGCGAGGGGGAGACTTCTCGAATTCCAACCTGTAACCCTGAGATATTATCTGCAGGATCCAGGGGTCCACCTGTGAGTGAGCCCACTGTGCGCTGAAATTCTTGAGTCGACCCCCCACCGCCCCTGAGTCCGCTTGTAAAGCCCCAACGTCATGCTGAGGGCTTTGCAGAAGCCGGGGGGGGCTTCTGCTCCTGGGAAGAAGCTGCTTGGTGCACTCTCTTATCCTTTCCTTTGCCTCGGGGCAAATATGACTGTCCTTTCGCCCGCTTGTTCCTATAGGAACGAAAGGACTGCGGCTGAAAAGACGGTGTCTTTTTCTGTTGGGAGGGGACCTGAGGTAAAAAGGTGGATTTCCCGGCTGTTGCCGTGGCCACCAAATCCGATAGACCGACCCCAAATAATTCCTCCCCCTTATACGGCAATACTTCCATATGCCGTTTGGAATCCGCATCACCTGACCATTGTCGCGTCCATAAACTTCTTCTGGCAGATATGGACATCGCACTTACTCTCGATGCCAGAGTGCAAATATCCCTCTGTGCATCTCGCATATATAGAAATGCATCCTTTAAATGCTCTATAGTCAGTAAAATACTGTCCCTATCCAGGGTATCAATATTTTCAGTCAGGGAATCCGACCAAACCACCCCAGCACTGCACATCCATGCAGAGGCGATGGCTGGTCGCAGTATAACACCAGTATGAGTGTATATACTTTTCAGGGTAGTTTCCAGCCTCCTATCTGCTGGATCCTTGAGGGCGGCCGTTTCAGGAGACGGTAACGCCACTTGTTTTGATAAGCGTGAGCGCCTTATCCACCCTAGGGGGTGTTTCCCAGCGCGCCCTAACCTCTGGCGGGAAAGGATATAATGCCAATAACTTCTTTGAAATTAGCAGTTTTCTATCGGGGTTAACCCACGCTTCATCACACACTTCATTCAATTCGTCTGATTCTGGAAAAACTACAGGTAGTTTTTTCAGACCCCACATAATACCCCTTTTTGTGGTACATGCAGTATCAGAGATATGTAAAGCCTCCTTCATTGCCGTGATCATATAACGTGTGGCCCTACTGGAAAATACGTTTGTTTCTTCACCGTCGACACTAGATTCGGTGTCCGTGTCTGAGTCTGTGTCGACCGACTGAGGTAAAGGGCGTTTTACAGCCCCTGACGGTGTCTGAGACGCCTGTACAGGTACTAACTGGTTTTCCGGCCGTCTCATGTCGTCAACTGATTTTTGTAATGTGCTGACATTATCACGTAATTCCATAAATAAAGCCATCCATTCCGGTGTCGACTCCCTAGGGGGTGACATCACCATTACCGGCAATTGCTCCGCCTCCACACCAACATCGTCCTCATACATGTCGACACACACGTACCGACACACAGCAGACACACAGGGAATGCTCTTATCGAAGACAGGACCCCACTAGCCCTTTGGGGAGACAGAGGGAGAGTTTGCCAGCACACACCAAAGCGCTATAAATATATAGGAACAACCCTATAGAAGTGTTGTCTCCCTTATAGCAGCTTAATATATATCAAAAACGCCAAAAAAAGTGCCCCCCCCCCTCTCTTTTTTACCCTGTTTCTGTAGTGCAGTGCAGGGGAGAGTCCTGGGAGCCTTCCTCGCAGCGGAGCTGAGCAGGAAAATGGCGCTGTGTGCTGAGGAGATAGGCCCCGCCCCCTATTTCGGCGGGCTCTTCTCCGGAGTTTGTGAGACCTGGCAGGGGTTAAATACATCCATATAGCCCCAAGGGCTATATGTGATGTATTTTTTAGCCAGAACAAGGTATTCTCATTGCTGCCCAGGGCGCCCCCTGCAGCGCCCTGCACCCTCCGTGACCGCTGGTGTGAAGTGTGTGACAACAATGGCGCACAGCTGCAGTGCTGTGCGCTACCTCATGAAGACTGAAAAGTCTTCTGCCGCCGGTTTCTGGACCTCTTCGCTTTTCGGCATCTGTAAGGGGGTCGGCGGCGCGGCTCCGGGACCGGACTCCATGGCTGGGCCTGTGTTCGATCCCTCTGGAGCTAATGGTGTCCAGTAGCCTAAGAAGCCAATCCATCCTGCACGCAGGTGAGTTCACTTCTTCTCCCCTAAGTCCCTCGTTGCAGTGAGCCTGTTGCCAGCAGGACTCACTGAAAATAAAAAACCTAAAAACTTTTTCTAAGCAGCTCTTTAGGAGAGCCACCTAGATTGCACCCTGCTCGGACGGGCACAAAAACCTAACTGAGGCTTGGAGGAGGGTCATAGGGGGAGGAGCCAGTGCACACCACCTGATCCTAAAGCTTTATTTTTGTGCCCTGTCTCCTGCGGAGCCGCTAATCCCCATGGTCCTGACGGAGTCCCCAGCATCCACTAGGACGTTAGAGAAATAAAAGTTAAGTTTTAACGTCTATCATTTTTTATACAAGAGTGCCCCAACACAGAGTCTTTCTTTCTTCTCTTCCTTTTTCACACGAAAGGACTGCAAGGAGGGTCTGGTGTAAGAATGTCTAGCAGGTGGCGCAGCCGATGGCAAATAGGTAGACTTACCCGCCGTTGCTTGGGAGATCTATTTATTTAATTAGTCTCCAAACAAGGCATCACCTGTAAAGGGAAGATTTTCTACACCCTTTTTGGAATCAGCGCCAGCTGAGCACAGCCATAACAGTAGTGCGGCCATTCACCTTACACAACTCTTTAATAGCCTCGCTCGTAAAATTTGCAACATCCTGTATATGTTGCAGCAGAGTAATGACCTCATCCCGGGGCAGAAAGTCTAAACCATCAATAACAGTATCAGACCACTTGACCATCGCCCTGGAAATCCACCCACAAACTATTGTGGGACGTTGTGCAGTGCCTGCTGCTGTATAAATTGCCTTGAGCGTGGTCTCCATTTTACGGTCAGCCGGCTCTTTCAGATATATAGCTCCTGGTACTGGCAGTACCAATTTCTTAGATAGGATACAGACGTATCAACTGACGGAGGGTTTTCCCATACCTTCCTGTCCTCAGCTGGGAGAGGAAAGGTTGTTAAAAACCTCTGAGGAATTTTAAATTTCTTATCAGGGTTCAACCAAGCCTCCCTGGACAGGGAGTTTAATTTCTTAGACACTGGAAAAGTTGCTGAGCACTTGGGTTTAACATTAAATTATAACTCCTCATCTGGTTCTGCCTCCTGATCCGGTATGTGGAGGACCTCTCTTACAGCAAAAATGAGAGCCTCCACCCCAGGGGACAGCAAACTGTCCTCATCCATATCATCATCATCCACATCAGGCTGATCAGAATCAGACTGGAGCACATGTGGCAGTGAGCATTTACGTGAAACCCCTAGAGTGGGCTAAGAAACCTTCTTGGCATGTGCTGCTTTTGCCATGCAATCAATAGAATGCTTTAACGTCTGTCTCTCTCTCTCTTTGCTGCAGCTAATTCTGAATTGACATTCTGAATCATGCTTTTAAAGCTATCAAGCCTGTGAGCTGGGTCTCTGTGGAGATAAGGAACATTGCTCACACATGAGTGACCCCGCTGAAGATGGGGTTGAGTTACAAGCAGCACACATTACCATGTCCACAGACATCCTACACAACTGTAAAACAGCGCAGCCCACTGACCAACACCTCCACACAGACCCCAGTGAGCCCTTGGAGTGACACTGAGGCGCAGACACCAGCACATTGCAGTATAATATGTGTAACTAAATGTATGACCTGACAGTAGTGCAGCGGCGCTGCCACTGATGTGCTCCCCCCCTTACTTTGACCCCCTGTTACCAGTACAAAGTCCTGTAGCAGCATGGGTCTCTGGAGGAGCAGCGTGCATGCAGCCTGATCTGCAGCAGAAGGAAATGGCGCCTTCCTGCCTCCGGGAAGCCCTGCCCTCTGTAATGGCGCGCGGTCCCTGATCCAAATTTTTATACTGGCTATGTTACAAACCACCTCAAATATGCAGACAGTACACACAAAGCCTTTGTTGACACAGTGAGCACTGAGGGCTTAGCTAGTTTGTCAGCGGCAGGCACCGCAGCTCTGGGCCTATGACCACCGCATGACTTGCCGCCAAACTGCTTCGGGGACCCGCTTACCGGGACCCCGGTGTAACACTCACTGCACCTTGTACTTCGGCATCTGTTAGATGGTGGTGGCTAACTGCCGGTGTGGGCATACATACGGACGATATGTGATCAGGAGCTCAGTGTCCTGTCAGCTGAGATTATGAACCATTAACCCTCAGGAGGCTAGTTCGGTCCCCCCTCTAAGTCCCACGAAGCAGATAGCCTGGTTGTCAACCAGAGCTACCTGAAAATAAACTAAAATAAAAGAAATGCACCTGGCTCCTAGGCACATTTTTCTAAACTGAGTCTGGTAGGAGGGACATAGAGGGGAGAAGCCAGCACACACATACACATACTAAAGGTTTTTTTTTTTTTATAATACGATTTTTATTTTGGTTGTTGTACAAAGGGATACAAGTATACAAACAGAGGATACATCGTCAGTTATGTACAGAGCAGGAATCCAGGAGAACTTATTCTCTTAACATGAAGAACTATTCCAATTATTGTACATTAATTTAAGAACAAACAGTGTTGATTATAGAATAAATGGATTACAAAATGAGGATTCAGTTATAATTATCCACATAAAACTGAGACGATGTTATTAACTAGAGATTAATAATGAAGAGAGAAGAAGAAAGAGAAATAAGAAAAATATGAGAAATAAATGAATAAAAGGGGGGCGGAAGTAGGAGGGGAGAGGGAGGGGAGGGAGGGTCCAATCTTTAACTTCAGGAGTGGATCAAAATGGTTTGTAGTCACCTAAACAGTTTTGTTTGTAGATCAATGTGTAGTGGAATTAGGAGTTTTCAATGGTACGCAAATGGTGCCAGTCAGTATTTTCGTATACTTTCATAATTCTGTCTTGGGTAGACGGGTCTAAAGAAAGTATGAAAGGGGACCATTTGGAATAGAATCGATCAACATGTTTATCCAAATCAGGGAAAGTACTATTCCTATCAAAATAAAGCAATTGTAAGAGTTTTAACTTCAATTCTTGTAGGGAGGGAGATGATGTAGAGATCCAGTGGGTGAGAATAATTTTCTTTGCAAGAGTCACAATGGTGGCCAACAACGGAATATAGGGAGAAATATTACTGTTGGGGAGCCAGTTTTTAAAGTTTGCACACAAACATGCTAATGGGTCAGGGAGAATATGTGTAGTGAATAAAGAGTTTAGGTAGGCAATTAATTTATTCCAGAAGCGTTTTATTTTCCCGCATTCCCAGAAGCAGTGGAAAAAATTGGCGTGAGAGCTATGACATTTAAAACAGGAGCCTGAGGTGTTTGGGATCATATGACTTCTTTGAGCAGGGGAAATATAGGCTCTATGTAACGTTCTCCAGTGAACTTCTTGAAGGTAAGAGGATTTCAGAAACTTCATGGTTTTAGAGCTATGTGCGAAAAGAATCAGGGGGGAATCAATATCTGGGATATCCTTTTGCCATGTTAGTGCTAGTGATTGCCATGGTTTAGTGTTGGAGGTCGGTAATAATAGGGTATAGATATATTTTATGCGGTAGGGGGAAGAATGTAGTAGACGTAGCAGGGAATTAATAGGATCGAGAGAGTTTTGATATCTAGTTTTGGGATCCAGAGAATAGACGAAATGCCGTGACTGTAAGTACATGTAAAAGTTAGAGGTATGCAGAGAAAACTGCATTTGAAGAGTAGAGAAAGGTATTATCTGTCCTCCTGGGTCGAAAACCTGGGAGGTAAGAGAAAGGCCTTTATCCTTCCAAGTGTGGAAAATTGGGTTGGATAACGAGGGATGAAATGAAGGATTACCCCAGAGTGTATTATATGGAGAAGAGGTTGCTTGTCTTGTTAATTTTTTATTGATGGTAATCCAAGTGGAATAGGTGTCATGAAACATAACATGGTGCAAAATATTAGAAGGAATGTCAGATTTTTTAGAGTGAAGAAGGGCGCTTGGAGAATATGGACTGAAGAGAGCAGCATCTAGAAAAGTTGAAGTATAAGTGGATTTAGAGAGAAGCCAATCTGAAATATATCTGAAATGAATCGCTAAAGTATATAATTTTAGGTTTGGAAGAGACATGCCTCCATGAGATTTGTGCGACTGTAGCTTTTGGAAAGCAATTCGAGGGCGTTTATTTTGCCATATAAATCGAGAGGTAATTTGGTCAAAGCGTTTCAAGTCAGATATAGAGAGGCTAATAGGAAGCATTTGTAATAAGTAAAATATCTTGGGAAAAATTATACTTTTAACTACCGCTATTCTTCCAATGATAGATAATGGGAGATTAAGCCATGAATCATATAGTGAGGAGATTTTGATGAGAGATGGAGTAAAGTTCAGTTTATATAAAGAGGAGAGATCAGAGGGAATATGTAAGCCTAAGTATTTAATTACCGTTTTGAGCATAGGAGAGAGAGGAGGGGATGTGGGATGGAGAGTGAGAGTATTGGGGCCTTCAAGACGTAGAATTTCAGATTTAGACATATTTATTTTGAATCCTGCCTGAGCGCCAAAATTATTTATCAGTGAAAACAGATTAGGTAAAGAGGAAGAGGGGTTAGATATAATAAGTAATAGGTCGTCCGCATATAAAGCAAGTTTTAGTGGAATATTACCGACTTGGATCCCGTGAATGTTAGGAGAATTTCTAATAGAGATTGCCAATGGTTCAATAGCAATGGCGAAGAGTAATGGAGAAAGAGGGCATCCCTGACGAGTACCTCGAGAGATAGTGAAAGGAGTAGATAAGTGACCATTACAATAGAGCTGTGAGGACGGAGAGGAGTAAAGGGATTGGATAACCGATATGAAGGATGCGGGAAAACCAAAAAGTCTCATGGATCTGAAAAGGTGTGGCCATTCCAGGAGGTCAAACGCCTTTTCTGCATCTAAGGTTAAAACGATATTATCTGATAAGGTAGGGTGGAGTTTTAAATGTTGGATTATAGAAAGCACTTTGCGAACATTGGTCACAGAGTGACGGCCCCATATAAACCCGGTTTGGTCTGGATGTATTATGTGAGGGAGAGAGAATTTTAGACGGTCGGCTAAGATTTTAGTAAAAATTTTATAGTCAGAATTTAATAGTGAAATTGGGCGATAGGAACTTGGGAGGGAAGGGTCTCGACCTGGCTTCAAGAGAACTTTGATTGTGGCACTATTAAAATATAGAGGAATGGATTTTGAGCTAATTATTGAGTTGAACAATGCCAGAAGGTGTCTATCAATTTTATCAATCAGGAGTTTATAAAACTCATTAGAAAAGCCGTCTGGGCCTGGAGCTTTATTAGGTTTCAAGTGAGTAATAGTTGAGCGAACTTCTTCTATTGTGATGGGTTCATCTAGGGAAACAAGAAATGTAGACGGGATCTGGGGTAAAAGGGGAAAAGACCAAGGTTGGGGGGGCTCATCAGTGAGGGGAGATGGATCAGAATATAATGCTTCATAAAATGATTTCATGAGAGAGGTGATGGACTGGGGGTCGTTAGTTAAGGACCCATCAGGGAGCTTTAATGGGTGCACTAACATGGGAGGGGAGGTACCTTTCAACATGTTTGTGAGAAGCTTCCCTGTTTTATTTCCAAATTTGTGGAACCGGTAATCGACTTTAAATTTATATTTATCACCCATCTGGGAGAGAAACTCATTAAACTGGAGTTTTAATGTTAAATATGAGGATTTATTAGATGGGGAGGGGTGGGATTTGAACATTTGGAAGGCAGTGGAAAGTGCACGTTGTATTTCTAGGTAAGATTTGGTATAGTTTTTCTTTAAGGCAGAGGAGTATGAAATAATATTGCCCCGAAGGACCGATTTGGCTGTTTGCCAAAATAAAGAGGGATTTAATTCTGAGTGTTGTTCATTTGAGAAGTAGAAGGTATCCCAGGATGCCTGTAGTGAATCACAAAAATTTTTAGAGTTAGAAAGGTGAGAGGGGAATTTCCAATGGGGGGATAAAGACTGAAAGGGATGTAAACTGAGAGAAAACCATATCAAGGCGTGGTCAGAAATAATAATGGGTTCAATAGTAGAGTCCGTGACTGAGGGAAAAAGCTTTTGGGTAATAAACGCATAATCAATTCTAGAAAATGTATCATGGGCAGAGGAATGGCAAGAAAACTCTCTTTCTATGGGGTTTAGTGCACGCCATATATCGATTAGCTGTAAGGCTTCGGAAAAAGTAGGGATACCAAGTTTAGGGAGGCGTTGAGGGTTTCTAGAGGTGTTGGAGCGATCTAAATAATTAGAAGACACTAAGTTGAAATCTCCACATACAATGAGATTATCATTAGAAAATGGGGTTAATTTGGCTATTAACAGCTGAAAAAAGGATTTTTTGTATGTAGTGGGGGCGTAAATATTGCAAAGGACCAGAACATACGACTCAATAGAGAGACTGACTATCAAATATCTGCCATTGGGGTCAATGTCAGAGGATAGTAGAGTGATATTAAGATTACGTTTTGCTAAAAGGACAACCCCTCTAGATTTAGAGTTGTATGGGGCCGCTGCTATTAGGGACCAGTGTGACATCTGCAATTTCATGGATTCCTGGAGAGATAAATGAGATTCTTGCAGAAATGCTACGTTGATATTCATTTTGGATAGATACATGAGGATCTTGCGACGTTTAGACGGGGAATTAATTCCACCGACATTCAGAGTGCCAATCTTTAGGTTGGACATTTAAATAACCAGGAGAGGAAAAAGAATGCAAGGATCAACCGTATGTTAAGTGATTGGATTCGAAGAAGGGAGTAGGGTTTGGGGATAGGGGGGGGAGGGGCATGGGAGAAATACAAAAACATACAAGAAGATTTAGTTAGCGTTTGGCAAGCAAACAAACTTCCGGGCCAAAAATTCAAAATAATAACTGAGATTATTCCAAACATAACTATTATTCCGGATCAGCGCTCCAGATGATTTCCCGACTACGGCATCTGGGGAAAATTATTCTAAATAGAATAGTAGAGCTATTCTAAGAAATGAAACGGTAGGCATAGGATATATTAAGAAGCATACTAGTATTAAATAATAGATAACAATAAGCATAAATGTTGTGATAATCATTAGCAGAATATAAGATGGTTTAAAAACGAGGATCAAAGTTTAGTGGCGGTTGCTCATTGAGAGGATTAACAATAGAATATAATGAGTCTAACGTCGTGCAGGGCACTGACCAACAGGCTGACAATTATCATAAGACTTAAAGAACAATAAAACTGTTTTAGGTGAAGTTAATTAGATAAGAACAAACAAAGGGAGTAGCCCTTAATATTACAACAATATAATGTGAACCTTAAGATCAAGTATTAGGGGATGAGGCGGCGTCAGCAATGTCGTCATGGTCTTCTGTAGATCCTTCTTGGAGGTATGAAGTTGCGTCTTCTGGAGTGGAGAAATCAAGGTGTTTGTCTCCATCGTATATCCGAAGTTTCGCTGGATAAAGTAAGGAGAATTTACGCTTGGCGGATACCAATCTAGAACAGATTGGGTTGAAGGCCTTTCTTGCTCTTGATAGTTCGGCAGAAAAGTCTTGGAATATGAGAAGGCGGTTGTTCTCCCATTGTAAGGACCGAACTTTTCTAGACGCAGTCCATATGGCAACTTTGTGAAGGTAGTTGAGGCATCTGAAAAGGGTAACTCTGGGGCGGCCTTCAGCGGATCGAGGCGGGGGCCCAACACGATGTACGCGTTCGATCACTAAATCTTTGCACGATTCGGTAATACCGAGAAGTGTTGGGAGTGTTGTCTGTACAAAGTGAGATAGTTCATCTCCTTTTACCGATTCTGGTAGGCCTACTAGCCTGATATTATTCCGTCTGGACCTGTTTTCTGCGTCGTCTAGCTTCATCCACAGCTGGTAGTTCTCTTTTTCAAGACGTTTGACACAACCCTGAACATCAGCCATATCGTGACATAGACCCCCAATTCTGTTTTCGTTAACAGAGACTTTATGCGAGAGTTGTTGCAGTTGGAGTGAAATATCGGAGACTGCTTTCGATAACAATGGAGAGATAGCTTGGGTTATGGCTTCAGTAAGGTCTGCATATGTGATAGGTGAGTCAGGAGATCGGCTATTAGGAGTATTACGTGAGGGGGATTGAGATGCAATTAATTTCTTGGGGGCTGGAGATGAAGGGGGGGTGGTAATGCCAGGGGCCATTGTAGAGTTAGCTCTCCTTTTTTCTTGTCTAACTGGGAGAGAGGAAGGAGTTGCCGAGGCTACAGGGTTGGGGGAAAGGAAACGGTCCATTGACAAATGGGGGTGAGAAGGGGTCAGATAATAAATCTCCCCGTCGGGAATGTAAGAACAGGCTGGGTGTCGTATGAAAAAAGTATTGTTCTTGTATAATAAAGTGAGGCGTCAGGGATCCGCAAGTACTGAGCTTGCAATGAGTGTTATTGTGGTGAAATCCTGGGAAGAATTGTCAGTTAGATTGAGAGATGGTGCTTTGCAATGCAGATCAAGCCTTATTTCATCTACTGAAGTGTGCTGAGGGCTTATAAGGACGAGCAGCCGAGAGACTCTGTGATGATGTGGACAGACTATGCAAGAAGTGTCACTTGGTGTGCAGCTTCTGCAGCTGGTTATCAGGCAGGAAGAACAGGGAGAGCACAGCAGCAGCGAGGAAAGGCGGTATAAGAATAAACACAGAGCCGCGGTTACTATGGTTACCAAACCTGATCGTGAGACGGCTGGTAGTTGAGATTGTCTGTGAGGAGATCTGCCGGCGGTATTTTATGTAGGAGCAGGAGCCGGGAGCGCTACAGACCGTGGCGTTCGGCCTGTGACTCTGTACGCTCCGGTGCGGGCCCCGCCGCTGTGCGCCGTGAGGCGGGTGATTATCGTGGCGGCTCGCCAGAGGTGTCAGAAGCCGGCGGGAGCTCGCGGGACGGGTCCGCTGAGACTTGGGGAGGCTAGATGCTCTTGGAGACTGACTGTCCAGTCGGTATAGCGGTGCCGGAGTCGGGATTCACCGGAGCTCTGCTGTGGAGCGTCCTTACAGCATGAGACCGGAACCGGAACTTACTAAAGGTTTTTAAAGTGCCAGGCTCCAGTGGACCCAATCTATACCCCAGTATTCACTAGGAGGTAAGAGGGGGGGGGGGAGACTACATGCTGCTTAATTACATATTGACCTTTGATACCAAAAGTGCATGGAGTATGAAATGCCAGCATTTGGGATGCCGGCGGTCAGAATACAGACCGCGGCATCCTGATGGTGGGAATCCTGACACGGGAGAGGTATTACTTCTAAACTTACCACCTCACCCCCCCTCCCCCCGTTTCCCACAGCCTTAAATTAACCCTCCATCCCCCCATATCCGGGGATGCCTAACCCCCCTCCCCGCAGCCTACACCTAACCCCCGGCTGTCGGGATCCCGTCGGTGTGAACCTTATGCCGGCGTATGCATTCCAACTGCCAAGATCCTGCCAAGATCCCACCAGAAGCTATCCTATAAAGGTCAACCTGTAGTACTGCAGTTTCGTGTATACAGATTGAGAAATTAATACTATTCTAAACTTCTAGTTTTGACAATTATTCCATTTTGGTAACAATTTCTTACAAATTGTGAACAACAACATTGTAAAAAAATCTTTCTTTATTTTTCAAAGATTAAAATAGTTATTAATAATAAGGGAAAAAATTTGACTTTTAAATCCATTTGTATATTTTTTTCTTTTCCATCATACATAAAACCTGTCTTTAAGATTATTAAAAATCCCAGATTACCATGTAGCAAGTAATACAATCCACTGAAAAAAATTGGCACCATGGTAACAAAGTTTACTTCAACCATGGAAAAAGCCAAAGAGCCCAATGTAATAGGTAACAGAATTCTGAAACTGGCAAGATATAGGGGTATATGCAATTGCGGTCGAATTCGCGGCAATTATCGCCGTTTTTTAATTCGACCAAATTCGCCAGGTGAATCCCGGCAGGTGCTTGCCGGGATTCACCATATTCAATGAAAAACGGATTCGCCAGAATCGCGGGCGAAAATCGGCCGATTTGGCGGATTTTGCCGCGATTTTAAAAAACGGGAAAAAAACGTGAAAAACCCGGAAAAAAAATGGCGTGGGGTCCCCCCTCCAAAGCATAACCAGCCTCGGGCTCTTTGAGCTGGTCCTGGTTCTAAAAATGCAGGGGAAAAATTGGCCAGGGATCCCCCGTATTTTTAAAACCAGCACCGGGCTCTGCGCCTGATGCTGGTGCCAAAAATACGGGGGACAAAAAGAGTAGGGGTCCCCCGTATTTTTAACACCAGCATCGGGCTCCACTAGCTGGACAGATAATGCCACAGCCGGGGGTCACTTTTATGCCGTGCCCTGCGGCCGTGGCATCAAATATCCAACTAGTCACCCCTGGCCGGGGTACCCTGGGGGAGTGGGGACCCCTTCAATCAAGGGGTCCCCCCCCCCCAGCCACCCAAGGGCCAGGGGTGAAGCCCGAGGCTGTCCCCCCCCATCCAATGGGCTGCGGATGGGGGGGCTGATAGCCTTTGTGATAATAAAAAGATATTGTTTTTTCCATTAGTACTACAAGTCCCAGCAAGCCTCCCCCGCAAGCTGGTACTTGGAGAACCACAAGTACCAGCATGCGGGAGAAAAACGGGCCCGCTGGTACCTGTAGTACTACTGGAAAAAAAATACCCAAATAAAAACAGGACACAGACACCGTGACTTGTACAACTTTATTACATACTGCCGACACACACATACTTACCTATGTTGACACGCCGACTGCCACGGTCGCCGACGATCCGAGGGTACCTGTGAAAAAATTATACTCACCTTCCAGCGTCCAGAGGTACATCCACGTCCAGAGGTAAATCCACGTTCTTGGCAAAAAAACAAACCGAACACCGATCCATACCGGACTAGAAAGGGGTCCAATGTTTTCACATCAGACCCCTTTCTCCCGAATGCCGGGACATCACGTGACTCCTGTCACTGACGTCCCTTCAGCCAATCAGGAAGCGCTACTTCCGTGGCGCTCACCTGATTGGCTGTCCGCTGTCTGTACTGTGACAGCGCATCGCAAAGCCGCTCCATTACTTTCAATGGTGGGAACTTTGCGGGTAGCGGTGGGGTCACCCGCCGGTCAGCCGCTGACCGGCGGGTGACCTCACCGCTAGCCGCTAAGTTCCCACCATTGAATATAATGGAGGGAGCTGTGCGATGCGCTGTCACAGTGCAGACAGCGCTCAGCCAATCAGGTGAGCGCAACGAAGTTGCGCTTCCTGATTGGCTTAGAGACCTGTCAGTGACAGCTGTCACTGACAGGTCTCATTCGTGGAAAGGTGTCCCATGTGTCAGCATGGGACCCCTTTCAGTCCGCTTTTGGTGCGGGTATTTGCGTTTTCTTATTTTGCCAAGTCCGTGGATTTATCTCTGGACCATGGTTGAGGTGAGTATTTTGAACTTTTCTTTACAGGTATCCGTGGATTCTACATGGAGAAGAGGACCGATGTCGGCGTGTGAACATAGGTAAGTATGTGTGTGTCGACGTATGAAATAAAGTTTTACTGTCGACGGTGTGCGTGTCCTGTTTTTATTTGGGTATTTTTTTCCCAGTAGTACTACAGGTACCAGCGGGCCCGTTTTTCTCCCGCATGCTGGTACTTGTGGTTCTCCAAGTACCAGCTTGCGGGGGAGGCTTGCTGGGACTTGTAGTACTATTGGAAAAAACAATATCTTTTTATTATCACAAAGGCTATCAGCCCCCCCATCCGCAGCCCATTGGATGGGGGGGGACAGCCTCGGGCTTCACCCCTGGCCCTTGGGTGGCTGGGGGGGGGGACCCCTTGATTGAAGGGGTCCCCACTCCCCCAGGGTACCCCGGCCAGGGGTGACTAGTTGGATATTTGATGCCACGGCCGCAGGGCACGGCATAAAAGTGACCCCCGGCTGTGGCATTATCTGTCCAGCTAGTGGAGCCCGATGCTGGTGTTAAAAATACGGGGGACCCCTACTCTTTTTGTCCCCCGTATTTTTGGCACCAGCACCAGGCGCAGAGCCCGGTGCTGGTTTTAAAAATACGGGGGATCCCCTGTCAATTTTTCCCCCGCATTTTTAGAACCAGGACCAGCTCAATGAGCCCGAGGCTGGTTATGCTTTGGAGGGGGGACCCCACGCCATTTTTTTTTATGATTTTACCCTTCCAGCATAAAAAAAATAAAAAATAAAAAAAATAATATTTTAAAAAATATATAAATAATATTTGTGCCTCCCCAAAAAAAAAAAAAAGTACCTAATCCCTTCTAATATAAATAGATCTGCTATTCCCAAAAAAAAAAACACCAAAAAAAACATGTTTAAAATTTTTTTATTTGTTTTCACCCTCCAAAGTGTGGCGGATTGAAAATGACGAATTTGCTGTCTAAAAGCACTGCTGTCGAATTTCAAAACTTGAATTGAATATGCTTTGGTCGAATTGCAGCACTTGTATCATTGCAGAAAAGTCGAATTTGCAAAAATTCGAATTTCAAAAAGTCGAATTTTGAAAGTCCGTTTTTTGGTCGGAAAGCACTGGATTGCATAGGGGAATTTTTTTTTTTGGTCGAAAATGACCCGAAATTCGACAATTTCGGGAATTCGACCACAATTGCATATACCCCATAGGCTAGTTAGTAGTCAAATTTGAAGCAATAGTGTTTAGTAATGTAAAATCAGGTTTATTTTGACTTACTAAACATTCCCGCTTTAACTCGGACTACTAGATTGCTGAAATCATGGCCGTTTCAGGATCCCTCACCCTACTGCGTTTGGCCCATAGAAGGGACACCATAAAATATAATGCATGTAACCATCTTGACTTATGACAAACTAAAGACAGAGCAGATAGTCTTTAAATATTTAAAAAATGGAGGTAGAAAAGCACAAAATAGTTAATGAACAGAGAAGTCTCTTCCTCCATATATAACAAGGGAAACATGTTCCATAGAAAATATCTTCCATCGGAAATATTATTTCTTCATGCATATACCATCTTACTGAATAACAGCGCAAAAGCATATACTGTATGTAGTCGGTCAGGCGTTAAAGGTACAGCAGCCTATAGCAAGCATTTGATTGTTTGCAATAAGTATAGTTTTACAGATTGTACCAATTTCTGAATTTCCCACCTGTTTTCAAGTAAGGGTATGTCTAATAGGTCAATGACCTGCTTTGCACGATAAAAATCTACACTTCTCCTTTACTGTAAATAATGCCCAAAAATACATACTTGTGCTGAGTTTACTGTTCAAAGCCCCAGTCTCAATGTATTTAACTACAGACTGTCGTGTAATCTAATTTGATCTGCTGTCTAGTGATCTGTATGAAAGAAATCAGAATGTGGTAATTAAAGGTGATATTCAATTAGCGGCGATGTGCGGCTGTGCAAAACACAACTAATTACTGTAACCCAACCTGTTGTTTTCCTGTGGGCCTCTATGGAGTGCGAGGACAAATTATGCTGTATTGCTGGAGAAACAATGGTAACGTTGGCACCTTGCAACCCTCACCGCTAATTGAATAACCTCCTGAGTTTTAAAGTAAAAAGAAAAATGAATGTGGCTTTACCTTGTAAAATATAGATCATGTAAAGAGTACATTCAAATATCTATAGGTAGATTTACATGAGCATACTTCTAGTGGCACTTTAAATATTAGCTGAGACCACTAGATGAAGAACATAACCTAGTTTATCTGATTATGGAGCTAATTCAGACCTGATCGCTCGCTAGCTGTTTTTTGCAGTCCTGCGTTCACATAGTCGCCGCCCACAGGAGAGTGTATTTTAGCTGTGCAAGTGCGCAATCGCATGTGCAGCGGAGCGGTACAAAATGATTTTGTGCAGTTTCTGAGTAGCATAAGACTTACTCAGCCACTGTGATCACTTCAGCCTGTCCAAGACCCGAATTGACATCAGACACCCGCCCTGCAAATGCTTGGGAACGCCTGCATTTTTCCAACCACTCCCTGAAAACGGTCAGTTGACACCCACAAACACATTCTTCCTGTCAATCTCCTTGCGATCGCCCGTACGAATGGATTCTTCGCACAAACCCATCGCAGGGCAACGAACCGCTTTGTACCTGCGCATTGCGGTGCATACGCAGTTCTGACCTGATCGCAGCGCTGCAAAAAACGCTAGCGAGTGATCAGGTCTGAATTACCCCCTATGTTTCAACTATTAAGCAGCAAGTGCACAACCTAATCAGAATCAGGCCTTCTTGTAGTTCATAATTGGACCCTTTAAGCTCCTCTCATATCATTAGGACAGAATAGCAATACAAGCCACAAAAGCTGTGACTGTAAATACTTTTTGTCAATGTTGAATATTAGCTTTACTTTTTCATTTTCATATTTAAAATTGTCCAAATATTTTTGTAAATAATGCAATTAATTATATTAGTAACATTTGGCTATAAATGATAAGGCAGCATTTCCCAAATAAAAGGGATATCAGATACTTATACTTTTTGTGGAAGGAATCATCAATCAGTAAAGCGATATCGTGGGCCAGATGTACTAAGCTTGAAAAGTGATAAATATCACTGTGATAAAGCACCAGCCAATCGGCTCCTAACTGTCATTTTTCAAACACAGCCTGTGACATGGCAGTTAGGAGCCGATTGGCTGGTGCTTTATCACAGTGATATTTATCACTTTTCAGGCTTAGTACATCTCCCCCATTGTGTCCACAACTGGCGAACGATATATCTTAGTGCATCTGCTCGTGTGTACACACGATCTAACTGTGAATGACGTGTTTCACAGGTAGACAGCATTTGTTGTGCTGCACGGCAGATTCGATATAGCTGAAAGATATGTCATTCACATCTACACATAACCCACACTGTCACAACTAGGCGGGCATAATTAAATGGCTGCCCAGTTGTGATGTTTGGCCAGACATATCGTGTGGCCGATTGGTAAGTGCAGTTGTTTACAGAAAATGGTTGATGGTGACGTTGGTCAGGTGTCTTCCCCCCCAGATTACTCTTAGGTATACTGACATCCCAACTATACAGGCCTCAAATGCTCTACTTGGCCAAGAACTTACTGTTTTTATGACCATTTCCAGTAGTACTTTTTTACCTTACTATTTACCATATACCATTTGTTTTGATAAGCTTTTGAATAAGCTTTTCTCTGTAAGAAATGCTTGAATAAAAAGTATTTTCATCTACAAAGGGATACGAGTCAAAAATCATCTTGCTAAATGGTCATTTAGAGACACTAAAGACGTGTTCTTTCAGCATGGTTATTCAGATGAAGACAACACTGACAAATCCTATTCCTCCATCCACTGTGTGTCACGCTTTGTTCTGAAACAATTTCAGAATGTGATTTTCAATGACCTGTTGAACTGGAGATAGGAAAAAAAAAAATAAGATTTTACTCACCGGTAAATCTATTTCTCGTAGTCCGTAGTGGATGCTGGGAACTCCGTAAGGACCATGGGGAATAGACGGGCTCCGCAGGAGACTGGGCACTCTAAAAGAAAGATTAGGTACTATCTGGTGTGCACTGGCTCCTCCCACTATGACCCTCCTCCAGACCTCAGTTAGGATACTGTGCCCGGAAGAGCTGACACAATAAGGAAGGATTTTGAATCCCGGGTAAGACTCATACCAGCCACACCAATCACACCGTATAACTCGTGATACTATACCCATTTAACAGTATGAAATATAACTGAGCCTCTCAACAGATGGCTCAACAATAACCCTTAGTTAGGCAATAACTACATACAAGTATTGCAGACAATCCGCACTTGGGATGGGCGCCCAGCATCCACTACGGACTACGAGAAATAGATTTACCGGTGAGTAAAATCTTATTTTCTCTGACGTCCTAGTGGATGCTGGGAACTCCGTAAGGACCATGGGGATTATACCAAAGCTCCCAAACGGGCGGGAGAGTGCGGATGACTCTGCAGCACCGAATGAGAGAACTCAAGGTCCTCCTCAGCCAGGGTATCAAATTTGTAGAATTTAGCAAACGTATTTGCCCCTGACCAAGTTGCAGCTCGGCAAAGTTGTAAAGCCGAGACCCCTCGGGCAGCCGCCCAAGATGAGCCCACTTTCCTCGTGGAATGGGCTTTTACTGATTTAGGATGCGGCAATCCAGCCGCAGAATGCTCCAGCTGAATTGTGCTACAAATTCAGCGAGCAATAGTCTGCTTAGAAGCAGGAGCACCTATTTTGTTGGGTGCCTACAGGATAAAAAGCGAGTCAGTTTTCCCGACTCCAGCCGTCCTGGAAATATACATTTTTAAGGCCCTGACTACGTCCAGTAACTTGGAATCTTCCAAGTCCCTAGTAGCCGCAGGCACTACAATAGGTTGGTTCAAGTGAAAAGCTGATACCACTTTAGGGAGAAACTGGGGACGAGTCCTCAATTCTGCCCTATCCATATGGAAAATCAGATAAGGGCTTTTACATGACAAAGCCGCCAATTCTGACACACGCCTGGCCGAAGCCAAGGCCAATAACATGACCACTTTCCACGTGAGATATTTCAAATCCACAGTTTTAAGTGGCTCAAACCAATGTGATTTTAGGAAACTCAAGACCACGTTGAGATCCCAAGGTGCCACAGGAGGCACAAAAGGGGGCTGAATATGTAGCACTCCCTTTACAAATGTCTGAACTCCAGGCAGTGAAGCCAGTTCTTTCTGGAAGAAAATCGACAGAGCCGAAATCTGGACCTTAATGGAACCCAAGTTTAGGCCCATAGTCACTCCTGACTGTAGGAAGTGCAGAAAACGACCCAGCTGAAATTCCTCTGTTGGGGCCTTCCTGGCCTCACACCACGCAACATATTTTCGCCAAATACGGTGATAATGGTTTGCGGTTACTTCTTTCCTGGCTTTTATCAGCGTAGGAATGACTTCCTCCGGAATGCCCTTTCCTTTAGGATCCGGAATTCAACCGCCATACCGTCAAACGCAGCCGCGGTAAGTCTTGGAACAGACAGGGCCCCTGCTGTAGCAGATCCTGTCTGAGCGGTAGAGGCCATGGGTCCTCTGATATCATTTCTTGAAGTTCTGGGTACCAAGCTCTTCTTGGCCCATCCGGAACCACGAGTATCGTTCTTACTCCTCGTTTTCTTATTATTCTCAGTACCTTTGGTATGAGAGGCAGAGGAGGGAATACATAAACCGACTGGTACACCCACGGTGTCACTAGAGCGTCCACAGCTATTGCCTGAGGGTCCCTTGACCTGGCGCAATATCTAGTTTTTTGTTTAGGCGGGACGCCATCATGTCCACCTGTGGCCTTTCCCAACGGTTTACCAACAGTTGGAAGACTTCTGGATGAAGTCCCCACTCTCCCGGGTGTAGGTCGTGTCTGCTGAGGAAGTCTGCTTCCCAGTTGTCCACTCCCGGAATGAACACTGCTGACAGTGCTAAGACGTGATTTTCCGCCCATCGGAGAATCCATGTGGCTTCTGCCATCGCCATCCTGCTTCTTGTGTCACCCTGTCGGTTTACATGGGCGACTGCCATGATGTTGTCTGATTGGATCAGTACCGGCTGGTTTTGAAGCAGAGGCCTTGCCAGACTTAGGGCATTGTAAATGGCCCTCAGTTCCAGAATATTTATGTGTAGGGACGACTCCTGACTTGACCAAAGTCCTTGGAAATTTCTTCCCTGTGTGACTGCCCCCCAGCCTCGAAGGCTGGCATCCGTGGTTACCAGGACCCAGTCCTGTATGCCGAATCTGCGGCTCTCTTGAAGATGAGCACTCTGCAGCCACCACAGTAGAGATACCCTGGTCCTTGGAGACAGGGTTATCAGCCGATGCATCTGAAGATGCGATCCCGACCACTTGTCCAAGAGGTCCCACTGAAAGGTTCTTGCATGGAACCTGCCGAATGGAATTTTGCTTCATAAGAAGCTACCATTTTTCCCAGGACTCGTGTGCAGTGATGCACCGATACCTGTTTTGGCTTCAGGAGGTCTCTGACTAGAGATTACAGCTCCTTGGCTTTCTCCTGCGGGAGAAACACTTTTTTCTGTTCTGTGTCCAGAACCATCCCCAGGAACAGTAGGCGTGTGGTAGGAACCAGCTGTGACTTTGGAATGTATAGAATCCATCCGTGCTGTTGTAGCACTTCCCGAGATAGTGCTACTCCGACCAACAACTGCTCCTTGGACCACGCCTTTATAAGGAGATCGTCCAAGTACGGGACAATTAAAACTCCCTTTTTTTTCGAAGGAGTATCATCATTTCTGCCATAACCTTGGTAAAGACCCTCGGTGCCGTGGACAGTCCAAACGGCAGTGTTTGGAATTGGTAATGGCAATCCTGTACCACAAATCTGAGATACTCCTGGTGAGGATGGTAAATGGGGACATGTAGGTAAGCATCCTTGATGTCCAGGGATACCATGTAATCCCCCTCCTCCAGGCTTGCAATAACCGCCCTGAGCGATTCCATCTTGAATTTTTTTTATGTATGCGTTCAAGGATTTCAAATTTAAAATGTGTCTCACCGAACCGTCCGGTTTCGGTACCACAAACAGTGTGGAATAGTAACCCCGTCCTTGTTGAAGTAGGGGCACCTTGACTATCACCTGCTGGGAATACAGCTTGTGAATTGCCTCTAGCACAGCCTCCCTGCCTGAGGGAGTTGTCGGCAAGGCAGATTTGAGGAAACGGCGGGGGGGAGACGCCTCGAATTCCAGCTTGTACCCTTGAGATACTACTTGAAGGATCCAGGGATCCACCTGTGAGCGAGCCCACTGATCGCTGAAATTTTTGAGGCGGCCCCCCACCGTACCTGGCTACGCCTGTGGAGCCCCCGCGTCATGCGGTGGACGCAGAGGAAGCGGGGGAAGAATTTTGATTCTGGGAACTGGCTGACTGGTGCAGCTTTTTCCCTCTTCCCTCGTCTTTGTGCAGAAAGGAAGCGCCTTTGACCCGCTTGCTTTTCTGAAGCCGAAAGGACTGTACCTGATAATACAGTGCTTTCTTAGGCTGTGAGGAAACCTGAGGTAAAAAATTTTCTTCCCAGCTGTTGCTGTAGATACGAGGTCCCAGAGACCATCCCCAAACAATTCCTCACCCTTATAAGGCTCTATGTGCCTTTTAAAGTCAGCATCACCTGTCCAGTGTCGGGTCTCTAATACCCTCATGACAGAATGGACATTGCATTAATTCTGGATGCCAGCCGGCAAAATATCCCTCTGTGCATCCCTCATATATAAGACGACGTCTTTAATATGCTCTTATATTCGCAAAATAGTATCCCTGTTTGACAGGGTCACAGACCACGCTGCAGCAGCACTATCTGCAGGTCTCAGTCTAGTATCTGAGTGTGTAAATACAGACTTCAGGATAGCCTCCTGCTTTTTATCAGCAGGTACCTTCGAAGTGGCCGTATCCTAAGACGGCAGTGCCACCTTTTTTGACAAACGTGTGAGCGCCTTATCCACCCTAGGGGATATCTCCCAGCGTAACTTATCCTCTGCCGGGAAAGGGTACGCCATCAGTAACTTTTTAGAAATTACCAGTTTCTTATCGGGGGAACCCACGCTTTTTCACACTTCATTCACTCATTTGATGGGGGAACAAAACACTGCCTGCTTTTTCTCCCCAAACATAAAACCCTTTTTTAGTGGTACTTGGGTTAATGTCAGAAATGTGTAACACATTTTTTATTGCCGGGATCATGTAACGGATGTTCCTAGTGGATTGTGTATATGTCTCAACCTCGTCGACACTGGAGTCAGACTCCGTGTCGACATCTGTGTCTGCCATCTGAGGGAGCGGGCGTTTTTGAGCCCCTGATGGCCTTTGAGACGCCTGGGCAGGCGTGGGCTGAGAAGCCGGCTGTCCCACAGCTGTTACGTCATCCAGCCTTTTATGTAAGGAGTTGACACTGTCGGTTTATACCTTCCACCTATCCATCCACTCCGGTGTCGGCCCCACAGGAAGCGACATCACATTTATCGGCATCTGCTCTGCCACCACATAAGCCTCTTCATCAGACGTGTCGACACAGCCGTACCGACACACCGCACACACCCAGGGAATGCTCTGACTGAGGACAGGACCCCACACAGCCCTTTGGGGAGACAGAGAGAGAGTATGCCAGCACACACCAGAGCGCTATATAATTTAGGGATTAACACTATATTGAGTGAATTTTTCCCAATAGCTGCTTGTATATACAATATTGCGCCTAAATTTAGTGCCCCCCCTCTCTTTTTAACCCTTTGAGCCTGCAAACTACAGGGGAGAGCCTGGGGAGCTGTCTTCCAGCTGCACTGTGAAGAGAAAATGGCGCCAGTGTGCTGAGGGAGATAGCTCCGCCCCTTTTTCGCGGACTTTCCCCCCGCTTTTTTATGGATTCTGGCAGGGGTATTTATCACATATATAGCCTCTGGGCCTATATATTGTGATATATTTGCCAGCCAAGGTGTTTTTATTGCTGCTCAGGGCGCCCCCCCCCTGCGCCCTGCACACCCTCAGTGACCGGAGTGTGAAGTGTGTATGAGGAGCAATGGCGCACAGCTGCAGTGCTGTGCGCTACCTTGGTGAAGACTGATGTCTTCTGCCGCCGATTTTCCGGACCTCTTCTTGCTTCTGGCTCTGTAAGGGGGACGGCGGCGCGGCTCCGGGAACGAACACCAAGGCCAGTTCCATGCGGTCGATTCCTCTGGAGCTAATGGTGTCCAGTAGCCTAAGAAGCCCAAGCTAGCTGCAAGCAGGTAGGTTCGCTTCTTCTCCCCTTAGTCCCTCGTTGCAGTGAGCCTGTTGCCAGCAGGTCTCACTGTAAAATAAAAAACCTAAAATAAACTTTCTTTCTAGGAGCTCAGGAGAGCACCTAGTGTGCATCCAGCTCGGCCGGGCACAGAAATCTAACTGAGGTCTGGAGGAGGGTCATAGTGGGAGGAGCCAGTGCACACCAGATAGTACCTAATCTTTCTTTTAGAGTGCCCAGTCTCCTGCGGAGCCCGTCTATTCCCCATGGTCCTTACGGAGTTCCCAGCATCCACTAGGACGTCAGAGAAAATACAGTTACAGTAACAGGTAAAAAAGGAGAGTTATGGTAGATTTACCATTGTTAACTCTCTTTCTGCAAAGTACATTGGGTTCCACAGGGAAACATCAGAGTGTAGAGTGATCCAGAGGCACCAACAGGTAAAGTTTAGCTGTCCCAGAATGCATAGGGGCCTCCTCCATAACCCCGCCTTCAGGCACTGAGAGTTCAGTTTTGATAACCAGTCCAATGCAGGAGCAGGCAAGAGAGAAGGCAGATGTTAGTCACATAAGAACACATTCTCACGACAGGAGAAGGTACCAGTGGCTAATGCCATACAAACCCAAAGAAGCTAGGTGCGTCAGGGTGGGCGCCCTGTGGAACCCAATGTACTTCGCAGAAAGAGAGTTTAACAATGGTAAGTCTACCATAACTCTCCTTTTCTGCAGCAAGATACATTGGTTTCCACAGGGAAACATCAGGGATGTCCTAAAGCAGTTCCTAAAGGGAGGGGACGCACCTTAGCAGATGTGAGAATCTGGCGTCCAAAGGAGGCATCCTGGGAGGCGAAAGTATCAAAGGTATAGAACCCAAGAAACGTGTTTACTGAGGACTATGTAGCCACCTTGAACAATTGTTCTGCGGACGTGCCACAGCAGGCCGTCCAGGAAGGTCCAACAGACCAAGTAGAATGGGCCTTAATCGCAGAAGGAGCTGGGAGTCTAGCCTGCGCATAAGCTTGTGCAATCACCATTCTAATCCATCTGGCCAAGGATTGCTTGTTCGCAGGCCAGCCACGTTTGCAGAAACCAAACTGGACAAAGAGAGCATCCAAACGCCTAATAGAGGCAGTCCTCTCCACATAGACACAGAGAGCCCTTACCACATCCAAAGAACGTTCTTTGGTTGACAGGTCCGAAGAGATAAAGGGCCTAATTCAGATCTGATTGCAGCAGCAGATTTGTTAGCTAATGGGCAATACCATGTGCACTGCAGGTGGGGCAGATATAACATGTGCAGAGAGAGTTAGATTTGGGTGGGTTATTTTGTTGCTGTGCAGGGTAAATAATAGCTGCTTTATTTTTACACTGCAATTTAGATTTCAGTTTGAACACACCACACCCAAATCTAACTCTCACATGTTATATCAGTCCCCCCTGCAGTGCATATGGTTTTGCCCATTAGGTAACAAATTTGCTGCTGCGATCAGATCTGAATTAGGCCCAAAGGCTGGAACCACAATCTCTTGGTTAAGATGAAATGATGACACCACCTTAGGCAAATAACCAGGTCTAGTTCGTAGAACTGCCCGGTAACGGTGGAAAATCAGGAAGGGTGGACGGCAGGACAAAGTGCCTAAGTCCGATACCCGTCTTGCAGAGGCAATAGACTGCAAGAACAGGACCTTGGCCGATTCAAGAGGTTCAAAGGGAGCCTCTTGTAGGGCATTCAGCACAACAGACCGTTCCCATGGAGCCACAGGTGGAACATAAGGAGGCTGAATACTTAGAACACCCTGAGTGAATGTATGAACATCAGGTATAGAGGCAATCTTGCGCTGAAACCACACCGACAAGGCAGATATGTGAACCTTGAGGGATGCCAGACGAAGCCCTAAGTCCAAGCCTCTTTGCAGAAAAGCCAGAATTCTGGAAGTTTTAAATCTACCAACATCATAATATTTATCAGCACACCAGGTGAAATAAGAATGCCAAACCCTGTAATAAATACGGGCAGAGGCCCGTTTGCGGGCCTTCAGCATAGTTTGCATAACCGCCTCAGTAAATCCTTTGGCTCTCAGGAGTGATGGTTCAAGAGCCACGCCGTCAAAGCCAGTCTGGCCAGGTCGGGGTAGAGATAAGGGCCCTGTACGAGGAGGTCTTGACGCAGAGGAAGTAGAAGGGGACGCTCTGTTGACAGACCCTGCAGGTCTGAGAACCAATGCCGTCTGGCCATGCTGGAGCAATTAGAATTAGCATTCCTCCTTCTTGCTTGAACTTCCACAGTAGCCTGGGCAGGAGTGACACCGGAAGGAATATGTAAGGCAGCCGAAAGTTCCACGGAACTGCCAGTGCGTCCACGAACGCTGCCTGAGGATTCATTGTCCGTGATCTGAAGACTGGAATCTTGTGATTGTGTCGAGACGCCATGAGGTCTACGTCTAGTAGATCCCACCTGTCCTCCAGGAGTTGAAAAACTTCTGGATGAAGGCTTCACTCTCCGGAGTGAACGTCCTGGCGACTGAGGAAGTCCGCTTCCCAGTTTAGGACGCCCGGAATGAACACTGCTGATATGGCTGGTAGATGGCGTTCCGTCCAACAAAGGATTTTTGACACTTCCATTATTTCCATACGGCTTCACGTGCCGCCTTGATGGTTTATGTATGCCATCGTGGTGGCGTTGTCTGACTGTACCTGAACAGGCCTGTTCCGTACCAGAGGCAGGGCAAAAGATAGTGCATTGAACACTGCCCTCAGCTCCAAAATGTTGATCTAGTGTAGCTCCAACACCACTGCCCATCCCCGTAGACTGGCGACCGTTGCCAGTAGAACCCTGTTGGGGATCCAGAATGGATGGCCCTTGTACAATTGCTGGTCCTGGAGCCAACAGGACAGTGACAGACGAACCTCCGGAGTCAACAAGACCATCTGGTATCTGATCCAATGACGTAGGCCGTCCCACTTTGACGGGATCAACGAGAGTGAAATTGAGCGTACTCCACCATGTTGAAAAACCACACCATCAGTCCAAGGACTTGCATCGCTGGCTGTATCGACACTCTGGGGCGACAAATTAAGTGTCTTATCCTGTCCTGAAGCTTCAGGACTTTGTCTGGAGACAGGAACAGTCTCTGATTGTGTGTGTCCAAAAGTGCCCCAAGGTGCACCATGCTCTGAGCTGGGACCAGCAAGGACTTCTTCCAATTTATTAGCCACCCATGGGCTTGCAGGAAAGTCACCGTCAGTTGCAGATGACTGAGGAGGACTTTGTGAGAATTTGCCAGAATCAGCAGGCCGTCCAAGTATGGGAGGATTCTGATTCCCTGGCGACAGAGGTGCGCCGTCATCATGGCCATGACCTTGGTGAAGATCCGAGGAGCCGTAGCCAGTCCAAATGGCAGAGCCTGGAATTGGAAGTAAAGGTTGCCAATAGCAAATCGCAGGAACTGCTGATGCAATATGACAATAGGAATATAAAGATATATATCCTGTATATCCAGGGATACCATATAGTTTCCGGGTTCCATAGCAGCACAATTGAGCGCAGCGTTTCCATATGAAACTTGGACACACTCACAAACTTGTTCATTGATATGAGGTTGAGTATGGGCCGGAAAGACCCATTGGGTTTCGGGACCAGAAACAGGGTCGAACAGTAACTTCTGCCCCTCTATTACTTCTGTACTCAGGAGGGAACCTATAACCGTTTGCTGAGCCTGCGCTTTCAACGTATCCAAAGGGAGAGCCGTTGTGCAGAACTGGTGTGGCAGGACGTCTCTTGAAGGAGATAGCGAACCGTGAGAGACAACTTCCAGTACCCATGCATCTGAAGTGGTCATGAGCCAGACCTGGGCAAACTGTGTAAATTGGCCTCCCACCCTGGGATCCCCCAGGGGGAGGCCCGCACCGTCATGCAGCAGGCTTGTCATGTTTTGCAGCCGGATGACGGGCTACCCAAGACTGTTTCGCCTTCGGCTTGGTGGTTTTGGGAGCACGAGATTGTCTCGGGTATGTCTGACCTTTTGCTTTTACTTGCGGCTGAATGGTGCGAAAAGTGGTACCCTTTGCCTTCTGTGCAGAAGGATTAGTAGTTGGAAGAAAAGCTGTCTTAGCAGCTGCCAGTACAGACACAATTTTATTCAGGTCCTCCTCAAACAAATTATCCCCTGTGAAGGGGAGGACCTCCAAAGTCTTTTTGGAGTCCAAGTCCACTTTCCATGACCTCAACCACAGTATGAGGCGCGCCAGGAGAGACGTAGCCGACGCTTTGGCTACAAATACTCCTGCCTCAGAGGATGCCTCTTGAATGTAGGAAGAAGCTGTGGTAATGTGAGACAGGTATTGTCTGGCATTGTCAGAAATATCCTTGGGCAGCTCTTTCTCTAACGCCTGAACCCACGCCTCAATACCTTTTGCGGCCCAAGAGGAAGTTATAATGGGTCTAAGAATAGCCCTGTAAGGGAATCTACAGATTTAAGGCACCCTTCAACACGCTTATCTGACGGCTCCCTCAGTGAGGTGACAGTGGTGACAGGCAGAGTGGATGACACAACTAGGCGGGTGACATGAGAATCCTCCGGCGGTGGAGTCTCCCATTTGTTACACAACTCTGCAGGGAGAGAGTAGCGAGCCAAGGCCCGTTTAGGAATAGGGAATTTCTTCCCTGGATTAGACCAGGGTTCCCGCCTGATGTCCACTAAATGATCAGAATGAGGTAAAACAGTTTTAACCACTTTCTGCTATTTAAACTTATCAGTTTTCTTTGCCACAGCAGTGGATTCCTCCTCATCTGTGATTTGAAGGATATGCTTAAAGCAAACACCAGGGCAGGGACATCCATTTGTAAGGGAGAATCCTCATCAGTAACACAGGATTCAGTGTCTGACAGGACCGTATGCTCCCCCTCCTCTTCAGATGAGACATCAGAGAGACTGTGTAGACTGTGAGGAGGAAGCAGCCCGCTTAGAGGGACCAGGGACATGGGAGTGACCCGAGGTAGATTTCTGTCTAACCAGGGACTTGTTTAGCGGTTCAGTTGGTTAGACAAATTTTACGCCCAAGGCGGATTAACCATGGGCACAATTTCTGGGAGTAATAGCACAGGCTGCCCCCTAGGGGGTGCAAGGCACTCCACAAGAGTACCCAGCAGGGTAGTGTATGCTGCCCATGGAGGCTCCTGACTAATGATAGGGGCTGCGGACTGACTGGGAGGTGCATGACAAGCAGTACACAGACCATCATACAACACTTCCCCCTCTGATACATCCTTGGAGCATTCTTTGCATGATGCAGGAGCTTCTACAGATTTACTGCCCTTTCTGTTAGACATTATATATGCAACAAATTGGCTAACACAGTACGATTATAAAACCAGACAAAAGCAAAAACCTGTTGAATAAAACAGGGTATAACTTGACTGTAACACGGTGGAAATATACTTATATCTATATATAAACACTGTATATAACAATATTGTAAGACCCAAACGCACCTAGCCCAGGGTACAGAATATAGTGAGTTATATCTGGGAAACAATGAAAGTGAAAACACACAGCAGATACAGGCACACAGTCACATGCAATGCAGAAATTATGAGAACAATAAAGCTGCACTGGACTTATATACTGTATATCACAGCGCAGTCACAGACCGGAGGATATAGCAGAATACTCGTACAATATACACCCTTTCTCAACTAACGATGTCTCTAAGACATGTACTCAAGTGAATCTAAAGTCTCATTGCTGTACACAGGCGGCTTTACATTGCCCTGCAATCCCGGAGACCTACTGCAGCTGTCTCTGTGAGGGAGTGAGGCAGCTCCAGGGTGGGAAATCTGCAAGGAGATGGCGCCCAGAGACTCTGTGAGTGAGGGAGAGTGAGGCAGCTCCAGGGTGGGAAATCCTCAAGGACATGGCGCCCTGAGCTGGGGGAGGGGCTACAGGTCAAGCGCCGCCTTCCCTATGCTGGACTTCCACCCCAGGTACTGTGGAGCCTTATTAAGCAGGCTATAATACACCTGACCTGTGCTCCGATTGCCCTGGTGGTCTATTGGGGTCCCTGCCCAGTGACAGTGTCCATGCCAGCGTCACGGTCCGTCTCCCCAGACCACGGACGGAATTCGATTTAATGGTGGGCCCCCCCCTGGGAGACCCTCTTACCTCCTCCCCATTGCAGCCACGCAATCCAGGAGAGCAGTCTGCGACCGTGCCTAAGTTGGAACACCTCCGCCGCAGGTACTCTGGAACCAGGCTAATGGGAGTGTGCAGCGCCACTCGGGAGGTGATGGAGATGCAGCGCTGAATGTCACTCTGACATTCAGCGCTACCAACCCAGTCAGAAAAGTGAAGTCTTCTTTGTTCAAAAGCTTTCAGGGCTGCGTAGTGCAGGCACCAACTCAAAACTGAGGTCTCAGTGACTGAAGGCGGGGTTATGAAGGAGGCCCCTATTTATCCTGGGACAGCTAAAGCTTTACCTGTTGGTACCTCTGGATCAAGCTCCACTCTACACCCCGATGTTTCCCTGTGGAAACTAATGTACCCTGCTGCAGAAACAGCATTTGTCTCTGAATTGATCTGAATGCAGGAAACCTTCCAAATCGTTCTAATGGATTACCTCATTTAGGCATACTTTGTTTAGGGTAAAATGAAAATGCCAAGCCATAGATTAACCATTTATCTCCCATTATAATTTATGTATATTCTGGGTTCCTCTCACGTGAGCATTTTAGCAGCTCTACACAGAGAGAATAGTGACAGTGGCAAGACAGAGGATAAAATTAGCTGCAAAATGCCTGTACTTAATTAGCCTGAGGCTAGTGTCACACACGGCTACAAAATGCTAATGTTTCTCTTCCATTAGAATATATGGAGATTATGGGTTTTTCTTAGATGAGCTAGAAAGGCAGAGCTAAAATTACCTGGAAAAGACTAGAATTTTGCAACACGAGTGATATTGTCATTTGATTAACAGAGGGTTAGAAAAAGTATGTTTTGGTGCAATAGTATTAACTACATTTCCATAACATAACATGGAAATTTATATCTTCAGCTTTCAAATATATAAAATACTGCATTCCTGCAAGTTACAAAGAAGCACAGTGGCCACAGCATCCTCTATTTTATAGACACTGGCTTGTGCCCACTGCCACACTGAAACAATTTCATCCTAAGTGGTAAGTTTAGGGTCTGATGTATATACCTTTTTTATGACCCAGTGCCACAGCGAGATCCATTGGGGTGTATCCAGAATCTGCCTCCATAGTTAAGTCAGCACCTCGCTCTGTAGGCACACAAGCTGCAATTACCATAATGCACAACCTTATATATTCAATGGTTAAATGTTTAAAAAATAGAATTTTGGTTACCTACCGGTAAATCCTTTTCTCGTAGTCTGTAGAGGATGCTGGGGTCCACATTAGTGCCATGGGGCTATAGATGGGTCCACTAGGAGCCATTGGCACTTTAAGAGTTTGAGAGTGTGGGCTGGCTCCTCCCTCTATGCCTCTCCTACCAGACTCAGTCTAGAAACTGTGCCCGAGGAGATGGACATCTTCGAGAGAAGGAATTAACACAGATAGTGGTGAGATTCACAGCTCACACATACAAGGCACATCAAGCTAACTTAGCTCGAAAACTAAGCAACCCCTGAAACAGTACTTACCAAGTAACAATGCAGTACGTAACTAAAAAAGTTGTACTGAACCAGATAACAATTGCAGGAAAATGAAGCGCTGGGCGGGCGCCCAGCATCCTCTACGGACTACGAGAAAAGGATTTACCGGTAGGTAACCAAAATCCTATTTTCTCTTACGTCCTAGAGGATGCTGGGGTCTACATTAGTACCATGGAGATGTGCAGAGGCTCCTGCAGAACTGATTGACTGAACTACAGGTCCTCAGAGGCCAAAGTATCGAACTTGTAGAACTCAGCAAACGTGTTCGATCCATATCAAGTAACCGCTTGGCAAAGCTGTAAAGCCGAGACACCCCGGGCAGCCGCCGACAAAGAACCCACCTTACGAGTAGAGTGGGCCATAACAGACGTAGGACACGGCAATCCTGCCGTAGAATATGCATGCTGGATAGTGAACCTGATCCAGCGAGAGACCGACTGCTTAGAAGCAGGACACCCAAATTTCTTGGGATCATACAGGACAAACAGAGAGTCCAATTTCCTGTGACGAGCAGTCCTCTTCACATAGATTTTTAAAGCCCTTACAACATCCAAGGACTTTGATGAAATAGAGGAGTCAGTAGCAACTGGCACCACAATAGGTTGGTTGATATGAAATGCCGACACAACCTTCGGAAGGAACTGCTGACGCGTTCGGAGCTCAGCTCTATCTTCATGGAAGATCAAGTATGGGCTTTTACATGACAAAGCCCCCAACTCCGACACACGTCTAGCAGAAGCTAAGGCCAACAAAGTGACAGCCTTCCACGTGAGAAACTTGAGCTCCACCTCCTGTAGAGGTTCAAACCAGTCCGACCGGAGGAACTGCAACATCACGTTAAGGTCCCAGGGCGCCGTAGGTGATACAAAGGGAGGCTGGATGTGCAGAACTCCCTTCAAAAAACTCTGAACCTCAGGGAGGGCAGCCAACTGTTCCTGGAAGAAAATGGATAGGGACAAAATTTGGACCTTTATGGATCCCAACCTCAGGCTCATATCCACACCTGCTTGCAGGAAGAGAAAACGTCCCAGTTGAATCTCCACCGTAGGAAACTTCTTGGACTCACACCAAGATACATATTTTTTCCAAATACGATAGTAATGTTTAGACGTTACTCCTTTCCTAGCCTGTATCAGGGTAGGAATAACCTTGTTCGGAATGCCCTTCTGAGCTAGTATCTGGCGTTCAACCTCCATGCCGTCAAACATAGCAGTGGTAAGTCTTGATAGGCGAACAGCCCCTGCTGCAGCAGGTCCTCCCGAAGAGGAAGAGGCCTCGGCTCTTCTAGCAGTAAATCCAGAAGATCCGTGTACCAAGACCTTCTTGGCCAGTCTGGAGCAATGAGGATCGCTTGAACCCATGTTCTCCTTATGAGCTTTAGAACTCTTGGAGTGGTGGAAACACGTACACCGACTGGAAAACCCACGGAGTCACTAGGGCATCCACTGCCACCGCTTGCGGGTCCCTCGACCTGGAACAATATCGCTGAAGCTTCTTATTGAGACGAGAGAGGCCATCATGTCTATTTGAGGTACACCCCAAAGATCTGTTACCTCCTTGAACACCTCCGGATGGAGACCCCACTCTCCCGGATGGAGATCGTGTCCGCTGAGGAAGTCCGCTTCCCAGTTGTCCATTGCCGAAATGAAGATTGCTGAAAGCTCCAACGCGTGTTCTTCTGCCCAGTGGATGATTCTTGTTAGCTTTGACATTACAGCTCTGATCTTCGTTGAGCCCTGTCTGTTGATGTAATCCACCGTCGTTACATTGTCCGACTGCTCTTGAATGGCCCGATTTCTCAGAAGATGGGCCGCTTGGAGAAGACCGTTGTAGACGGCTCTTAGTTCTAGAATGTTTATCAGCAGGCCGGCTTCCAGACTTGACCACCTTCCTTGGAAGGTCTCCCCGTGAGTGACTGTGCCCCAGCCCCGGAGACTTGCATCCGTGGTTAGAAGGATCCAGTCCTGAATCCCGAACCTGCGGCCCTCCAGAAGGTGAGGCATTTGTAGCCACCAGAGGAGTGAAATACTGGCCTTTGGTGACAGACGTATTCTCAGGTGCATATGTAGATGGGATCCCGACCACTTGTCCAGGAGATCCAGTTGGAAGGACCGAGCATGAAACCTCCCGTACTGTAGAGCCTCGTAAGAGGCCACCATCTTTCCCAGAAGGCGAATGCAGTGATGAACCAACACTTGGGCTGGCTTCAGGACATCCCGGACCATTGTTTGTTTCACCAACGCTTTTTCCTCTGGAAGAAACACCCTCTGCACTTCCGTGTCGAGGATCATTCCCAGAAAGGACAAACCTCCTGGTTGGTTCCAAATGTGATTTTGGAAGATTCAGGATCCAACCGTGTTCCCTGAGCAGGTGGGTCGTGAGAAGAATGGATTGAAACAGCTTCTCCTTGGATGACGCCTTTATCAACAGATCGTCTAGATACGTAATTATGTTCACCCTGTCTGCGGAGGAGAATCATCATTTCCGCCATCACCTTGGTGAATACCCTTGGTGCTGTGGAGAGGCCGAATGGAAGGGCCTGGAACTGAAAGTGACAGTCCAACAGTGCGAATCGAAGATAAGCTTGATGTCGCAGCCAAATCGGAATGTGGAGGTACGCATCCTTGATATCCAGGAATACTAGGAATTCACCCTCCTCCAGACCTGATATTACTGCCCTTAGAGACCCCATTTTGAACTTGAACTCCCTCAGAAAGGGGTTTAGTGATTTTAAGTTCAGAATGGGCCTGACCGAACCATCCGGTTTCGGTACCACGAAAAGGTTCGAATAGTAACCCTTGTTTTGCATATGAGGCGGTACTGACACAATGACCTGTGCCTCCACCAACTTCTGGACGGCTTCTTGCAGGACAGTCCTATCTGCCAGCAGACCTGGCAAGTCTGATCTGAAAAATCGGTGAGGAGGGAGATTTTGAAATTCCAGCCTGTACCCCTGGGATACAATATCTTGCACCCAGGGGTCCAGGCCGGAGGACACCCAGACATGACTGAAAAGTCTGAGTCTCGCTTCCACCGGCCACACCTCCGGGGCGTGCAGTCCACCGTCATTCGGAGGACTTTGGTGTACCTGAAGCAGGTTTCTGTTCCTGGGAACCTGCAGCCGCATGTTTCTTTGACTTGGGCCGGTCTCCTCGAAAGAAGGTGTTGGCCGGCTTGGCCTTTCTGGGCTTGGTAGACCGAAAGGGCTGTGATGTAACAGAAGAAAAGGGTTTCTTCGGAGCAGGTGTAGCTGAGGGAAGAAAAGGTGACTTACCAGCCGTAGCTGTGGAGATCCACGCATCTAACGCTTCCCCAAAGACGGCCTGACCTGTGTAGGTAGGGTCTCCACACTTCTCCGGGATTCCGAGTCGGCAGACCACTGGCACAACCACAGTCCTCGACGAGCTGATACTGACATGGAAGAAATTCCCGCAGCCATGGAACCCAGGTCTTTCATGGATTCTTCACATAAATATACTTTTTTTGGGGACTAGCCCCATAGAAAATTCCTTTTTGGCTAGTCCCCAAAAAAAGTACTTTCATGGATTCTACCAGAAATCCTGCCGAATGTTACGTAAAAACAATTCAACATCACATTTCTCCATAGTACCAAAGTCCTCAAGTAACGTGCCTGACCACTTTACTATAGCTTTGGCAATTCAAGCACTGGCAATAGTGGGACGCAGTATTGCCCCAGAAGCAGAGTACATGGATTTGAGCGTATTATCAATTTTACGATCAGCCGGCTCTTTCAAGGCGGTAGATCCTGGAACAGGTAAAACCACCTTTTTTGAGAGTCTGGACACTGACGCGTCAACAATAGGTGGGTTTTCGCATTTTTTCCTATCATCTACCGTAAGAAGGAAACGCTACCAGAACCCTTTTAGGTATCTGGAATTTTATATTCGGGTTTTCCCAAGCCTTTTAAAAAATAGCATTTAATTCCTTTGACACAGGTAAGGTTAGCGGGCTTTCTTATTTTCAGTGAAGTAAGCCTCCTCAACCTGCTCGGGTGTTGTATCAGCAATATTTAACACATCCCTAATAGCCTCTATCATCAACTACACCCCTTTTGCAAGAGAGATGCTACCCCCCGCAACACATCCCCGTCACCGTCTGCAGTATGAGAATCGGTATCGGTATCATCCTGCATAATGAGCACGTTTATGTGAATATACAGCGGGGAGCCCTGATGTACCTGAACTGGGCCAGACTGCCATAGAATTCTGTAAAGCCTGAGTTGCAGATTCATTTTGTGCAACCCTATTTGAAATCTGAGAACATAAGATTTTAAACCTACCGGTAAATCTTTTTCAACTAGTCCGTAGAGGATGCTGGGGACTCCGTAAGGACCATGGGGTATAGACGGGCTCCGCAGGAGACATGGGCACTATAAAGAACTTTAGAATGGGTGTGCACTGGCTCCTCCCTCTATGCCCCTCCTCCAGACCTCAGTTAGAAACTGTGCCCAGAGGAGATTGACAATACGAGGAAAGGATTTTGTAAATCTAAGGGCAAGATTCATACCAGCCCACACCATCCACACCGTACAACCTGGAACATACGCAACCAGTTAACAGTATGAACAAAACAGTATCAGCTAAAGACTGATCTCAACTGTAACAAAACCCTTATGTAAGCAACAACTATATACAAGCCTTGCAGATTTTGTCCGCACCGTGACGGGCGCCCAGCATCCTCTACGGACTAGGAGAAAAAGATTTACCAGTAGGTTTAAAATCTTATTTTCTCTTACGTCCTAGAGGATGCCGGGGACTCCGTAAGGACCATGGGGTTTATACCAAAGCTCCAGACCGGGCGGGAGAGTGCGGACGACTCTGCAGCACCGACTGAGCAAACGCAAGGTCCTCATCAGCCAGGGTATCAAACTTATAGAACTTTGCGAAAGTGTTTGAATCTGACCAGGTAGCAGCTCGGCAAAGCTGTAAAGCCGAGACGCCTCGGGCAGCCGCCCAAGAAGAGGCCACCTTCCTAGTTGAATGGGCCTTTACTGAATTTGTTAACGGCAATCCTGCCGTAGAATGAGCCTGCTGAATCGTGTTACAGACCCAGCGAGCAATAGTCTGCTTCGAAGCAGGAGCGCCAACTTTGTTGGCTGCATACAGGACAAACAGTGCTTCTGTTTTCCTAACTCGAGCCGTCCTGGCTACATAGATTTTTAAGGTCCTGACTACATCAAGGGACTTGGAATCCTCCAAGTCACTCGTAGCCACAGGCACCACAATAGGTTGGTTCATATGAAATGAAGAAACCACCTTAGGCAAAAATTGAGGACGAGTCCTCAACTCTGCTCTATCCACATGGAAGGTCAAATAGGGGCTCTTGTGAGACAAGGCCGCCAATTCGGACACCCGCCTTGCAGATGCCAAGGCCAACTACATGACCACCTTCCAAGTGAGAAATTTCAATTCAACCGTTTGAAGAGGTTCAAACCAGTGAGACTTCAGGAACCGTAACACCACGTTAAGGTCCCAAGGTGCCACTGGGGGCACAAAAGGAGGCTGGATGTGCAGCACTCCCTTTACAAAAGTATGGACTTCTGGGAGAGAAACCTATTCCTTCTGAAAGTAAATAGACAGGGCCGAAATCTGTACCTTAATGGAGCCTAATTTTAGGCCCATATCCACTCCTGTCTGTAGAAAGTGGAGAAAACGACCCAGATGGAAATCTTCCGTAGGAGCATTCTTGGCTTCACACCAAGAAACATACTTCCTTCAGATACGGTGATAATGTTTTGCCGTCACGTCCTTCCTAGCCTTTACCAGAGTAGGGATGACTTCCTCCGGAATACCTTTCCCAGCTAGGATTCGGCGTTCAACCGCCATGCCGTCAAACGTAACCGCGGTAAGTCTTGGAACATGCAGGGCCCCTGTTGTAACAGGTCCTCCCTGAGAGGAAGAGGTCATGGATCTTCTGTGAGCATCTCCTGAAGATCTGAATACCAGGCCCTTCGAGGCCAATCTGGAACAATGAGTATTGTTTTTACTCTTTTTTGTCGTATGATTCTCAATATTTTTGAGATGAGAGGAAGAGGGGGGAACACATAGACCGACTGAAACACCTAAGGTGTCACCAGGGCGTCCACCGCTACTGCCTGAGGGTCCCTTGACCTGGCACAATACCTCCAAAGCTTCTTGTTGAGGCGTGACGCCATCATGTCTATGTGAGGAATTCCCCAAAGACTTGTTATCTCTGTAAAAACTTCTTGATGAAGTCCCCACTCTCCTGGATGGAGATCGTGTCTGCTGAGGAAGTCTGCTTCCCAGTTGTCCACTCCCGGAATGAAGACCGCTGACAGATCGCTTACGTGATTTTCCGCCCAGCGAAGAATCCTGGTGGCTTCCGCCATTGTCACTCTGCTCCTTGTCCCACCTTGGTGGTTTACATGAGCCACGGCTGTGACGTTGTCTGATTGAATCAGAACCAGTAGGTCGCGAAGAAGATCCTCCGCTTGTCGTAGCCCGTTGTATATGGCCCTCAATTCCAGTACGTTGATGTGTAGACAAGCCTCCTGGCTTGACCATAGCCCCTGAAAATTTCTTCCTTGTGTGACTGCTCCCTATCCTCGGAGGCTCGCGTCCGTGGTCACCAAAACCCAGTCCTGAATGCCGAACCTGCGACCCTCTAGAAGGTGAGCACTTTGCAGCCACCACAGGAGAGACACCCTGGCCCGGGGGGGACAGGCTTATCTTCTGATGTATTAGTAGACGGGACCCAGGCCACTTGTCCAGGAGGTCCCACTGAAACGTCCTTGCATGAAACCTGCCGAAGGGGATGGCCTCGTAGGCTGCCACCATTTTCCCCAGAACACGAGTGCATTGATGAACAGACACTCTTTTCGGCTTTAGCAAGTCTCTGACCATGTTCTGGAGGTCCTGGGCTTTTTCCATCGGGAGAAAAACCCTCTTCTGCTCCGTGTCCAGAACCATTCCTAGGAATGATAGTCGAGTCGTTGGAATCAATTGTGACTTTGGCAGATTGAGAATCCAACCGTGTTGTTGTAGTACTCTCAGGGAGAGCGACACGCTCTTCTGCAATTGATCTCTCGATCTTGCTTTTATCAGGAGATCGTCCAAGTATGGGATAATTGTGACTCCCTGCCTGCGCAGGAGCACCATCATCTCCGCCATCACCTTGGTGAAAATCCTCGGGGCCGTGGAAAGCCCAAACGGCAATGTCTGAAACTGGTAATGACAGTCCTGTACAGCGAATCTCAGGTACACCTGATGAGGAGGATATATGGGGACATGAAGGTATGCAACCTTTATGTCGAGTGACACCATAAAATTCCCCCCTTCCAGACTGGAAATCACAGCCCGGAGCGATTCCATCTTGAATTTGAACTTTCTCAAGTACAGGTTTAGGGATTTTAGATTTAAAATGGGTCTGACCGAACCATTTGGCTTCGGGACCACGAACAGGGTCGAATAGTACCCTTTCCCCCGTTGGACTAGGGGAACCTTGACCATCACTTGCTGTTGATACTACTTTTGAATTGCAGCGAACACTACTTCCCTCTCTGGGGGAGAAGCTGGCAAGGCCGACTTGAAAAATCGGCGAGGGGGCACCTCTTCGAATTCCAGTTTGTAGCCTTGGGATACAATATCCATCACCCAAGGATCCACCTCTGACAGAACCCAGACCTGGCTGAAGAGTCGAAGACGTGCCCCCACCGGCGCGGACTCCCTCAGTGGAGCCCCAGCGTCATGCAGTGGATTTAGTAGAAGCCGGGGAGGACTTCTGCTCCTGGGAACTAGCCGGAGCAGGTGCTCTCTTTCCTCTACCCTTACCTCTGGCGAGGAAAGATGAGCCCCGACCTCTTCTGGACTTATGCGACCGAAAGGACTGCATCTGATATTGTGGAGTTTTCTTTTTCTGTGGGGGAACAAAAGGCAAAAAGGTAGATTTACCCGCGGTAGCTGTGGCAACCAGGTCCGCAAGACCTTCCCCAAATAAAACCTCACCTTTGTATGTCAAAACCTCCATATGCTTCTTTGAGTCGGCATCACCCGTCCATTGACGGGTCCACAGGGCTCGCCTAGCAGAAATCGCCATAGCGTTGGCTCTCGAACCCAGCAGCCCAACGTCTCTGAGCGTCCCTCATATATAAGACTGCGTCTTTAATGTGGCCAAAGGTCAATAAAATGGTATTCCTATCTAGGGTATCAAGGTCAGCTGACAGGGTATCTGTCCAAGCTGCAACTGCTCTACACACCCATGCCGATGCTATTGCCGGTCTGAGCAAAGCACCTGTATGCGCATAAATAGACTTTAAAGTAGTTTCCTGTCTGCGATCAGCAGGATCCTTGAGGGCTGCCGTGTCTGGAGACGGTAGCGCCACTTTCTTGGACAGGCGTGTTAAAGCCTTGTCCACCCCGGGTGAGGATTCCCAACGTACCCTGTCCTGTGCAGGGAAAGGATACGCCATAAGAATCCTCTTGGGAATCTGCAGTTTTTTATCTGGAGTTTCCCAAGCTTTTTCAAATAACTTGTTAAGCTCATGGGATGGGGGAAAGGTTACCTCAGGTTTCTTTTCCTTATACATGCGCACCCTCGTGTCAGGGACCGAGGGGTCATCTGTGATATGCAAAACCTCTTTTATTGCAATAATCATATAATGAATACTTTTTGCCACCCTCGGGTGCAACCTCGCTTCATCGTAGTCGACACTGGAGTCAGAGTCCGTGTCGGTATCAGTGTCTGCTATCTGGGATAGGGGACGTTTCTGAGACCCAGAAGGGCCCGGTGACCCAGCCGAAGCCGTGGATTGACTCCCTGCTCTTTCCCTGGACTCTGCTTTGTCCAATCTCTTATGTAATAAGGTCACATTTGCATTTAAAACATTCCACATGTCCATCCAATCATGAGTCGGCGTTGCCGACGGCGACACAACAATCATCTGCTCTACCTCCTCCTTAGCTGAGCCTTCCGCATCAGACATGCCGACACACTCGTACCGACACCCCCACACACACAGGGATATAGATATAAGGAGACAGTTCCCCAATAAGGCCCTTTGGAGAGACAGAGAGAGAGTATGCCAGCACACACCCAGCGCCAACTGACACTGGAAAATAATGTCCCAGACAATAGCGCTTTTATATTAAATTACTGTGTAATACACTCACTGCGCCTTACAAGTGCCCCCCCTCCTCTTTTCAGCCCTGTGTCACCGTGTTCAGCAGGGGAGATACCGGGGAGCCAGCTTCTCTGCAGATCTTTGGAGAAAATGGCGCTGGTTAGTGCTGTGGGACCAAGCTCCGCCCCCTCCAGCGGCGGGCTTAGGTCCCGCTCAAACTCAAAACTGGTGGGGGATTTAAAGAATTACTGCCTCCGCAGTGCCTATAATAATGCCAGATATAGAGGTTATTATTGCTGCCCAGGGCGACCCCCCCTGCGCCCTGCTCCCATCAGTGCCCGCTAGTGTGTGGGAGCAATGGCGTGCAGCGTTACCGCTGCGCGCTTACCTCAGTGAAGATCAGAAGTCTTCTGCCTCCTTGAAGTCTTCTTTTCTTCTTATACTCACCCGGCTTCAATCTTCCGGCTGTGTGAGGAGGACGGCGGCGCGGCTCTGGGACGAACGGCGGAGGGAGACCTGCGTTCCGACTTCCTCTGGAGCTAATGGTGTCCAGTAGCCTAAGAAGCAGAGCCTATCACTTAAGTAGGTCTGCTTCTCTCTCCTCAGTCCCACGATGCAGGGAGCCTGTTGCCAGCAGGGCTCCCTGAAAATAAAAAAACTAACAAATTTCTTTTTCAGAGAAACTCAGGAGAGCTCCCCTGTAGTGCACCCAATCTCTTCTGGGCACAGGATCTAACTGAGGTCTGGAGGAGGGGCATAGAGGGAGGAGCCAGTGCACACCCATTCTAAAGTTCTTTATAGTGCCTATGTCTCCTGCGCAGCCCGTCTATACCCCATGGTCCTTACGGAGTCCCCAGCATCCTCTAGGACGCAAGAGAAATCATAGATTTGATAGAGGGTAACCACTCGGGCTCCCTTGCTGGAATCTGTGCTAAACCAGTGCAATCCTGATTACATGGAATGGGATCATCCTGAGAGGACATATCCTCTGCAGCATATGATGCAGAGTCCCGGGACATTGCTTAATGGAGACCACAGACACTCCACACACACACACACACACACACACACACACACACACACACACACACACACACACACACACACACTCACTCACACTCACTCACACACGGGAGGACAGACAGAGTTTCACCCCAAGAATGGAAAGAGAGAGACAGAGATTGGAACCTACACACACACACAGCGCTTTTAATATAAAGGGAGACCCCCATCAGCGCTGACTGTGCACCTTAATAACAGTCGTTTTGCAGCCATCCCCCCCTTCTACAACCCCCTGGTACCATGAGAGATAGCTGGAGATGCTGTGGAGGGAATTGCTCTTCCTGGACAGCGCTGTGCAGGCAGGAAAATGGCGCTGTACACTGCTGGGTCCGCTCTGAGGAGAAGCTCCGCCCCCAAAATGGCGCTGTCTTCCTGCTCTTCATATCCCGGGACCCGGACAGGCTGTGTGACCAGTGTAGGGTGTAGGTGCTGGCTCAGGGCGCCCCTCACAGCACCGCACTATGTACCGCTGAGCCTCCGGAGTGCAGTTCATACTGCGCTCCTACCCTGATGCCGCCATCTTCACACCGGCCCCCCCCGCTTGCTGGGGGGGTCGGTGACTCACTCGCCACTGATCTTCAGCTCTGTAAGGGGGTGGCGGCATGCTGCTGGGGCAAGTGATCCCCTGTGGCAGGGGGGTGTGTGGTTAGTTTTATCGACAGTATCTAGGTCGACAATGTTTAGGTCGACCACTATAGGTCGACAGCCACTAGGTCGACATGGATGGAAGGTCGACAGGGTTTCTAGGTCGACATGTGCTAGGTCGACAGGTCTAAAGGTCGACATGAGTTTTTTTTTTTTTTGTGTCGTTTTCTTCGTAGAGTGACCGGGATCCCAAATTAGTGCACCGCTTCGCTCGCCATGCTTCGGGCATGGTGCCTTCGCTCCGCTACCGCTTCGCTCGGCACACTTTACCGTTCCAATCGTAGTCCACGTGGATCGTTAAGTATGAAAAAATCTGGGGGGAAAAAAAATGTGAAAATCTCATGTCGACCTTTAGACCTGTCGACCTAGCACATGTCGACCTAGAAACCCTGTCGACCTTCCATCCATGTCGACCTAGTGACTGTCGACCTATAGTGGTCGACCTAAACATTGTCGACCTAGACACTGTCGATCTTCAGACCGGATCCCGGCTGGGGGGCGATCTATCTCCTCAGGAGCTCAGTGTCCTGTCAGCGGAGATAGAGGCTCAGACCCCGCAGGGCGGACACTACTCCCCCCTTAGTCCCACGAAGCAGGGAGGCTGTTGCCAGCAGCCTCCCTGTAAAATAATAAATTATTTTTCTAAAGAAGCTCTGTAGAGTTCCCATAGCTGTGATCGGCTCCTCCGGGCAAATTTTCTAAACTGAGTCTGGTAGGAGGGGCATAGACGGAGGAGCCAGCCCACACTCTCAAACTCTTAATGTGCCAATGGCTCCTGGTGGACAAGTCTATACCCCATGGTACTAATGTGGATCCCAGCATCCTCTAGGACGTAAGAGATATAAAGATTCGCTTATAAATTAAATCAAGATTCAATTATATTTCAGTACATATCACAGATATCCAGAATGTTATAAAAAATAAAGATGAATATCACCAATATAGGGGGGTATTGAATTAGTGCCGTTTTTCGACCAGTCAAAAAAAACAGCACTCTTTGCCTGTTTTTAGGTTGAATTTACATTCGACCATTTCAGTGCTTGTGACATTTTTCCAACTGGTCGAAAACGAGTTTTATGGTCGAACTTACCTTTGTTAAAACTCTTTCTGCGAGGTACACTGGACTCCACAAGGATTGGACAATAGGGTGTAGAATAGGATCTTGATCCGAGGCACCAACAGGCTCAAAGCTTTGACTGTTCTCAGAATGCACAGCGCCGCCTCCTATATCACCCCGCCTCCCAGCACAGGAGCTCAGTTTTTAGTTAACCAGCCCAATGCAGTAGCAGGAAAAGAGACAACGGTTAGTAGCCACATACACCACACTCTCACGACAGGAGAAGTGTCAGCGGCTAATGCCATACCAACCCAAAGAAGCTAAGTGCGTCAGGGTGGGCGCCTTGTGGAGCCCAGTGTACCTCGCAGAAAGAGTTTTAACAAAGGTAAGTTCTTACCATAAAACTCATTTTCAGCTGCGGGGTACACTGGGCTCCACAAGGATTGGACAATAAGGATGTCCTAAAGCAGTTCCTTATGGGACGCACTGTAGCGGGCACAAGAACCCGGCGTCCAAAGGAAGCATCCTGGGAAGCGGCAGTATCGAAGGCATAGAACCTTATGAACGTGTTCCCGGAGGACCACGTAGCCGCCTTGCACAACTGATCAAGGGTCGCACCACGTTGGGCCGCTTAAGAAGGTCCAACAGACCGAGTAGAATGGGCCGTATTGTGAGCAGGAGCAGACAGACCAGCCTTCACATAAGCATGTGCAATCACCATTCTAATCCATCTGGCCAGGGTCTGCTTGTGAGCAGGCCAGCCACGTTTGTGAAATCCAAACAAACCACCTTAGGTAAATATCCGGGACGAGTCCTAAGAACCGCCCGGTCACGGTGAAAAATCAGATATGGGTAAAACTACAAGACAGGACACCCAGATCCGACACTCTTCTAGCAGAGGCAATAGCCAGCAAGAACACCACCTTAATGGAAAGCCACTTAAGGTCAGCTGAACCAAGGGGTTCAAATGGAGGCTTCTGCAATGCCTCCAAAACCACGACAAGTCCCAAGGAGCCACAGGCGGGACATAGGGAGGTTGGATACGCAACACAGCCTGAGTGAAAGTATGAACATCAGGTAAAGTCGCAATTTTTCTCTGAAACCACACCGACAAGGCAGAAATATGAACCTTGCGGGAGGCCAGACGCAGGCATAAATCTAGGCCCTGCTGCAGAAAAGCCAAAAGTTTGGCTGTACTAAACTTGGAAGCGTCATAATTGTTAGATGCGCACCAAACAAAGTAGGAATGCCAGACCCTATGATGAATCCGAGCAGAAGCCGGTTTCCGGGCCCGCAATATAGTTTTAATGACCTCTTCAGAAAAACCCTTAGCCCTCAAGACGGAAGCTTCAAGAGCCACGCCATCAAAGATAGCCGGGCTAGGTCCTGGTAGACACAGGGGCCTTGAACGAGGAGGTCTGGGCATTGTGGAAGTAGAAGTGGACGGTCCAACGATAGGCCTTGCAGGTCTGAGAACCAGTGCCGTCTGGGCCACGCCGGAGCTATGAGAAGCAGATTTCCTCTTTCTTGCTTGAACTTCCGAATTACCCTGGGCAGGAGTGACACCGGAAGGAACACGTACAGCAGCCGAAACCTCCACGGCACCGCCAGCGCATCCACGAATGCTGCTTGAGGATCCCTTGTCCTTGCTCTGAACACCGGAACCTTGTGATTGTGTCGAGACGCCATCAGATCTACATCTGGAAGACCCCACTTTTCCACTAGGAGTTGAAACACTTCTGGATGGAGGCCCCACTCGCCGGCATGTACATCCTGACGACTGAGAAAGTCTGCTTCCCAACTCAAGACTCCCGGAATGAATATTGCCGATATGGCCGGTAGATGGCGTTCCGCCCAACGTAGAATCCGTGAGACTTCCTTCATTGCCAAACGGCTTCGAGTGCCGCCTTGATGATTTATGTAAGCCACTGTGGTGGCGTTGTCCGACTGTACTTGAACAGGACGGTTCTGAATTAAATGCTGGGCCAGGTTCAACGCATTGAAGACTGCCCGCAATTCCAGAATGTTGATCGAGAGGAGAGATTCCTCCTTGGTCCACCGACCCTGAAGGGAGTGTTGCTCCAGCACCGCGCCCCAACCTCTTAGACTGGCATCTGTCGTCAACAGGACCCAGTTGGATATCCAGAAGGGACGACCCATGCACAATTGTTGGTCCCGAAGCCACCAAAGCAGCGTCAGACGGACCTCCGGAGTCAATAAGATCATTTGAGATCTGATCCGGTGAGGCAGGCCGCCCCACTTGGCTAGAATCAGCCTCTGGAAGTGGCAAGAGTGAAATTGAGCATACTCCACCATGTCGAATGCTGATACCATGAGGCCCAGCACCTGCATTGCCGAATGTATCGACACTTGCGGACGAGAAAGGAAGCAACGAATCCTGTCCTGAAGCTTCAGGACTTTCTCCTGAGAAAACAACCACCTCTGGTTGTGAGTGTCCAACAGCGCTCCCAGGTGCACCATGCTCTGAGCAGGGACCAGGGAGGATTTCTTCCAGTTGATGAGCCACCCGTGGGCTTGTAGAAACCGGACCGTCATATCCAGGTGACGCAGGAGAAGATCTGGGGAATTTGCCAGGATTAACAAGTCGTCCAGATACGGCAGTATCCTGACCCCTTGACGGCGGAGTACCACCGTCATCACCGCCATAACTTTGGTGAAGACTCGCGGAGCCGTTGTTAAACCAAAAGGTAATGCCCGAAACTGGTAATGGATGTTGCCAATAGCAAACCTCAGGTATTGTTGATGTGACACTGCTATAGGAATATGCAGGTAAGCATCCTGTATGTCCAGGGAGACCATGTAGTCCCCAGGTTCCAAGGCCAGAACTATAGAGCGAAGAGTTTCCATACAGAACTTGGAAACCTTCACAAACCCGTTCAATGCCTTGAGGTTGAGAATGGGCCTGGAGGACCCATTCGGTTTCGGACTAGAAACAGCGGAGAATAGTACCCCCGGCCCCTCTGAGCAAGAGGCACTTGTACTACAACTCCTGTATCCAGGAGGGTCTGTACCACCGAGTGTAGAGTTTTTGCCTTTGTCTGGTCCAAAGGGACGTCTCTCTGGCAAAATCGATGAGGGGGTCTGTTTTTGATGGCTATGGCGTAACCTCGAGTGACGACTTCCCGTACCCAGGCATCTGAAGTGGTCTTCAACCATTCCTGTGTATACCCTAAAAGCCGTCCCCCCACCCTGGGATCCCCCAGGGGGAGGCCCGCCCCATCATGCGGCAGGCTTATCGGTCTTGGCAGCTGGCTGACGGGCAGCCCAGGCTCTTTTGGGCTTCGGCTTGCCAGATTTGGAAGTGCGGGCCTGCTTATGGTACGCCTGACCTTTTGCTTTACCTGAAGGACGAAAGGGGCGAAAGGACGTACCTTTAGCCTTCAACACAGAAGGAGCGGTATTAGGCAGACAGGCAGTTTTTGGCAGTAGCCAAGTCAGCCACTATCTTATTTAAGTCCTCCCCAAACAGAATATCTCCCTTGAAAGGGAGTACCTCCAGGGTTTTTCTAGAGTCCAGAACCAACAGACCAGGATCTCAGACACAATATCTGGCGAGCCAGGACTGACGTAGTAGAGGCCTTGGCTGCTAGGATACCGGCATCAGAAGCCGCCTCTTTAATATATCGAGAAGCTGTGACAATATATGCCAAGCATTGTCTAGCATGGTCAGAGGATATTTCAGCTTCTAACTCCAAGGCCCATGCTTCAATGGCCTCTGCAGCCCATGTAGCTGCAATAGTGGGCCTTTGTGCAGCACCCGTGAGGGTGTAAATCGCTTTCAGACAACCCTCCACACGTTTATCCGTAGGCTCTTTTAGAGACGTGACGGTAGTGACAGGTAGAGCTGAGGAAACCACCATCCTAGCCACATGTGAGTCCACTGGAGGGGGTGTTTCCCAATTCTTAGAGAGCTCTGGCGCGAAGGGATAGCGAGCCAGCATCTTCTTTTGAGGCACAAACTTCGTACCCGGGTTTTCCCAGGGTTCCTGACGTATATCCACTAGGTGATCAGAGTGAGGTAAAACTTGTTTAACCACCTTCTGACGCTTGAACCTATCTGGTTTCTTAGGAGGGACGGATGGCTCGGGATCATCCGTAATCTGCAGAATTAACTTAATAGCCTCCAAAAGATCAGGAACATCCACATGTGAACTACCCTCCCCATCAGCCGTATCTGAGTCAGAACCTGTGGGGTCAGTATATGTGCCGTCTTCATCAGACGAGGTGTCAGTGACGGCAGTGGATTGTGAGGAGACAAGCGCTCGCTTAGAGGACCTCTTGGACTTAGGCGAGCGTTGGTCAGACTTTTTAGTAGTCAAGGACTGGTTCAACTTCTTTAATTGAGCTGATAAATCGTCCGCCCACGGCGGGTTAGCTGCAGAGACCACATACGGTTGTACCGGCATTGGGGGTCCCATAGGGGGTGTTAGTTTATGAACTAGCGTATGCAGAAGCGTGGAAAAAGCGGCACGCGGTGGGTCAGTATGTGCCTCCGCTGCCACAGTCCCACTGGGGGGCAAGGAGCCCCCAGAACCAGAGCCCACAGCTGCTATAATCTCCTCATATTTGTCTGTGGCTTCAGCAACACGAGCAGTGTGATCTGCCCCAGAACCGTTACCCTCAGAAGCAGACATGATATAACTTGCAGTATGAGCTAACACAGTACAATTATCAGCAGCACTATACCTCTAAACCCAAACCCCTGCGCAGTGTAGTCAGCACTAGCAGAGATAAAGGAGAGATATGGTGACTAAATCACAGAGAAAAATAAGATTTTACTCACCGGTAAATCTATTTCTCGTAGTCCGTAGTGGATGCTGGGAACTCCGTAAGGACCATGGGGAATAGCGGGCTCCGAAGGAGGCTGGGCACTCTAGAAAGATTTATGACTACCTGGTGTGCACTGGCTCCTCCCACTATGACCCTCCTCCAAGCCTCAGTTAGGACACTGTGCCCGGACGAGCTGACATAATAAGGAAGGATTTTGAATCCCGGGTAAGACTCATACCAGCCACACCAATCACACCGTACAACTCGCGATACTATATCCAGTTTGACAGTATGAAAACAACTGAGCCTCTCAACAGATGGCTCAACAATAACCCTTTAGATAGCAATAACTATTTACAAGTATTGCAGACAATCCGCACTTGGGATGGGCGCCCAGCATCCACTACGGACTACGAGAAATAGATTTACCGGTGAGTAAAATCTTATTTTCTCTGACGTCCTAGTGGATGCTGGGAACTCCGTAAGGACCATGGGGATTATACCAAAGCTCCCAAACGGGCGGGAGAGTGCGGATGACTCTGCAGCACCGAATGAGAGAACTCAAGGTCCTCCTCAGCCAGGGTATCAATTTTGTAGAATTTTGCAAACGTGTTTGCCCCTGACCAAGTAACAGCTCGGCAAAGTTGTAAAGCCGAGACCCCTCGGGCAGCCGCCCAAGATGAGCCCCCCTTCCCTGTGGAATGGGCTTTCACTGATTTAGGATGCGGCAGTCCAGCCGCAGAATGCTCCTGCTGAATTGTGTCACAGATCCAGCGAGTGATAGTCTGCTTAGAAGCAGGAGCACCCAGCCTGTTGGGTGCATACAGGATAAATAGCGAGTCAATTTTCCTGACTCTAGCCGTCCTGGAAACATAATTTTTCAAGGCCCTGACTACGTCCAGTAACTTGGAATCCTCCAAGTCCCTAGCAGCCGCAGGCACCACAATAGGTTGGTTCAAGTGAAAAACTGATACCACCTTAAGGAGAAACTGGGGACGAGTCCTCAATTCTGCCCTATCCATATGGAAAATCAGATAAGGACTTTTATATGACAAAGCCGCCAATTCTGATACACGCCTGGCCGAAACCAAGGCCAATAACATGACCATTTTCAACGTGAGATATTTTAGATCCACGGTTTTTAGTGGTTCAAACCAATGTGATTTTAAGAAAACTCAACACCACGTTGAGATCCCAAGGTGCCACTGGAGGCACAACTGGGGGCTGAATATGCAGCACTCCTTTTACAATGTCTGAACTTCAGGTACTGAAGCTAATTTTTTCTGGAAGAAAATCGACAGAGCCGAGATCTGTATTTTAATGGAGCCTAATTTTAGGCCCATAGACACTCCTGCTTGTAGGAAATGCAGAAATCGACCTAGTTGAAATTCCTCTGTTGGGGCCTTTTTGGCCTCACACCAAGCAACATATTTCCGCCATATGCGGTGATAATGTTTTGCAGTAACATCTTTCCTGGCTTGAATCAGCGTAGGAATGACTTCCTCCGGAATGCCCTTTTCCTTTAGGATCCGGCGTTCAACCGCCATGCCATCAAAACGTAGCCGCGGTAAGTCTTGGAACAGACAGGGCCCCTGCTGCAGCAGGTCCTGTCTGAGCGGCAGAGGCCATGGGTCCTCTGATATATAGTTTCTTGAAGTTCTGGGTACCAGGCTCTTCTTGGCCAATCCGGACCCACGAGTATCGTTCTTACTCCTCGCCTTCTTATTATTCTCAGTACCTTTGGTATGAGAGGCAGAGGGGGGAACACATAAACCGACTGGTACACCCACGGTGTTACCAGAGCGTCCACAGCTATCGCCTGAAGGTCCCTTGACCTGGCGCAATATCTTTTATAGCTTTTTGTTGAGGCGGGACGCCTTCATGTCCACCTGTGGCCTTTCCCAATGGTGTACAATCCTTTGGAAGACTTCTGGATGAAGTCCCCACACTCTCGGGTGGAAGTCGTGTCTGCTGAGAAGATCTGCTTCCCAGTTGTCCACTCCGGGAATGAACACTGCTGACAGTGTTAACACATGATTTTCCGCCCATCGGAGAATCCTTGTGGCTTCTGCCATCGCCATCCTGCTTCTTGTGCCGCCCTGTTGGTTTACATGGGCGACTGCCGTGATTTTGCCTGATTGGATCAGGACCGGCTGGTTTTGAAGCAAAGGCCTTGCCTGACTCAGGGCATTGTAAATGTCCCTCTGTTCCAGAATATTTATGTAGGGAAGTCACCTGACTTGATCAAAGTCCCTGGAAGGTTCTTCCCTGTGTGACTGCCCCCCAGCCTCAAAGGCTGGCATCCATGGTCACTAGGACCTAGTCCTGTATGTCGAACCTGCGGCCCTCTTAAAGATGGGCACTCTGCAGCCACTACAGTAGAGATACCCTGGTCCTTGGAGACAGGGTTATCAGCCTAATGCATCTGAAGATGCGACCCGGACCACTTGTCTAACAGGTCCCCCTGAAAAGTTCTTGCATGGAACCTGCCGAATGGGATTGCTTCGTAGGAAGCTATCATTTTTCCCAGGACTCGCGTGCAATGATGCACCGATAACTGTTTTGGCTTCAGGAGGTCTCTGACTAGAGATGACAGCTCCTTGGCTTTCTCCTCCTGGAGAAACACTTATTTCTGGTCTGTGTCCAGAACCATCCCCAGGAACAGTAGACGTGTCGTAGGAACCAGCTGTGACTCTGGACTGTTTAGAATCCAACCGTGCTGTTGTAGCACTTTCCAAAATAGTGCTACCCCGACTAGCAACTGCTCCTTGGACCTCGCCCTTATAAGGAGATTGTCCAAATACGGGATAATTAAAAACTCCCCTTTTCGAAGGAGTATCCTCATTCCGGCCATTACCATGGTAACACCCTCGGTGCCCTGTACAGTCCAAACGGCAGAGTCTGGACTTGGTAATGGTAATCCTGTACCACAATCTGAGGTACTCCTGGCGAGGATAGTAAATAGGGACATGCAGGTAAGCATCCTTGATGTCCCGGGATACCATGTAATCCCCCTCGTCCAGGCTTGCAATAACCGCCCTGAGCGATTCCATCTTGAACTTGAATTTTTTATGTATGTGTTCAAGGATTTTAAATATAAAAAAGGGTCACCCCGAACCATGCGGTTTCGGTACCCCAAAACCGTGTGGAATAGTAACCCCGTCCTTGTTGGAGTAGGGGCACCTTAAGTATTACCTGCTGGGAATACAGCTTGTGAATTGCCTCTAGCACAGCCTCCCTGCCTGAGGGAGTTGTCGGCAAGGCATATTTGAGGAAACGGCGGGGGGAAGACATATCGAATTCCAGCATGTACCCCTGAAATACTACTTGAATTAAACAGGGATCCACCTGTGAGCGAGCCCACTGATCGCTGAAATTTTTGAGACGGCCCCCCACCGTACCTGGCTACACCTGTGGAGCCCCCGCGTCATGCTGTGGACTCAGAGGAAGCGAGAGAAGAATTATGATTCTGGGAACAGGCTGACTGGTGCAGCTTTTTCCCCCTTCCCTTGTCTCTGTACAGAAAGGAAGCGCCATTGACCCGCTTGCTTTTCTGAAGCCGAAAGGACTGTACCAGATAATACAGTGCTTTCTTAGTCTGTGAGGAAACTTGAGGTAAAATATTTCTTCCCAGCTGTTGCTCCGGATACGAGGTCCCAGAGACCATCCCCAAATAATTCCTCACCCTTATAAGGCAGAATCTCTATGCGCCTTTTAAGGGCAGCATCACCTGTCCAATGACAGGTCTCTAATACCCTCCTGACAGAATGGACATTACATTCATTTTGGATGCCAGCCGGCAAAATATCCCTCTGTGCATCCCTCATATATAAGACGACGTCTTTAATATGTTCTCATGTTTGACAGGGTCACCGACCACGCTGCAGCAGCACGCTCTGCAGGTTTCAGTCTAGTACCTGAGTGTGTAAATACAGACTTCAGGATAGCCTCCTGCTTTTTATCAACAGGTACCTTCAAAGTGGCCGTTCCTAAAACGGCAGTGCCAAACCTATTTTGACAACCGTGTGAGCGCCTTATCCACCCTAGGGGATATCTCCCAGCGTAACTTATCCCCTGGCGGGAAAAGGTACGCCATCAGTAACTTTTTAGAAATTACCAGTTTCTTATCAGGGGGAACCCACGCTTTTCACACACTTCATTCATTCATCTGATGGGGGAACAAAACACTGCCTGCTTTTTCTCCCCAAACATAAAAACCCATTTTTTAGAGGTTAATGTCATAAATGTGTAACACATTTTTTATTGCCGGGATCAAGTCACGGATGTTCCTAGTGGATTGTGTATATGTCTCAACCTAGTCGACACTGGAGTCGGACTCCGTGTCGACATCTGTGTCTGCCATCTGAATGAGCGGGCGTTTTTGAGCCCCTGATGGCCTTTGAGACGCCTGGGCAGGCACGGGCTGAGAAGCCGGCTGTCCCACAGCTGTTACGTCATCCACCCTTTTATGTAAGGAGTTGACACTGTCGGTTAATACCTTTTACCTAACCATCCACTCTGGTGTCGGCCCCACAGGGGGCGACATCACATTTATCGGCATCTGCTCCGTCACTATATAAGCCTCCTCCTCAAACCTGTCGACACAGCTGTACCGACACACCGCACACACACAGGGAATGCTCTGACTGAGGACAGGACCCACAAAGCCCTTTGGGGAGACAGAGAGAGAGTATGCCAGCACACACCAGAGCGCTATATAATGTGGGGATTAACACTATAACTGAGTGAATTTTCCCCCATAGCTGCTTGTATATACAATATTGCGCCTAAATTCAGTGCCCCCCCTCTCTTTTTAACCCTTTGAGCCTGAAAACTACAGGGGAGAGCCTGGGGAGCTTTCTTCCAGTTGCACTGTGAAGAGAAAATGGCGCCAGTGTGTCTGAGGGAGATAGCTCCGCCCCTTTTCCGCGGCCTATTCTCCCGCTTTTTCCTGGATTCTGGCAGGGGTATTTACCACATATATAGCCTCTGGGGCTATATATTGTGGTATTTTTGCCAGCCAAGGTGTTTTTATTGCTGCTCAGGGCGCCCCCCCCCCAGCGCCCTGCACCCTCAGTGACCGGAGTGTGAAGTGTGCATGAGGAGCAATGGCGCACAGCTGCAGTGCTGTGCGCTACCTTGGTGAAGACTGATGTCTTCTGCCGCCGATTTTCCGGACCTCTTCTTGCTTCTGGCTCTGTAAGGGGGACGGCGGCGCGGCTCCGGGACCGAGCACCAAGGACTGGGCCTGCGATCGATCCCTCTGGAGCTAATGGTGTCCAGTAGCCTAAGAAGCCCAATCCGGCTGCAAGCAGGCGAGTTCGCTTCTTCTCCCCTTAGTCCCTCGCTGCAGTGAGCCTGTTGCCAGCAGGTCTCACTGAAAATAAAAAACCTAATTCTATACTTTCTTTCTAGAGGCTCAGGAGAGCCCCTAGTGTGCATCCAACCTCGGCCGGGCACAAGATCTAACTGAGGCTTGGAGGAGGGTCATAGTGGGAGGAGCCAGTGCACACCAGGTAGTCATAAATCTTTCTAGAGTGCCCAGCCTCCTTCGGAGCCCGCTATTCCCCATGGTCCTTACGGAGTTCCCAGCATCCACTAGGACGTCAGAGAAATAAGATTTTACTCACCGGTAAATCTATTTCTCGTAGTCCGTAGTGGATGCTGGGACTCCGTAAGGACCATGGGGAATAGCGGCTCCGCAGGAGACTGTGCACAACTAAAGAAAGCTTTAGGACTACCTGGTGTGCACTGGCTCCTCCCACTATGACCCTCCTCCAGACCTCAGTTAGGATACTGTGCCCGGAAGAGCTGACACAATAAGGAAGGATTTTGAATCCTGGGTAAGACTCATACCAGCCACACCAATCACACCGTATATAACTCATGATACTATACCCAGTAAACAGTATGAAATATAACTGAGCCTCTCAACGGATGGCTCAACAATAACCCTTTAGTTAGGCAATAACTATATACAAGTATTGCAGACAATCCGCACTTGGGATGGGCGCCCAGCATCCACTACGGACTACGAGAAATAGATTTACCGGTGAGTAAAATCGTATTTTCTCTGACGTCCTAAGTGGATGCTGGGACTCCGTAAGGACCATGGGGATTATACCAAAGCTCCCAAACGGGCGGGAGAGTGCGGATGACTCTGCAGCACCGAATGAGCAAACTCTAGGTCCTCCTCAGCCAGGGTATCAAACTTGTAGACTCTTGCAAAAGTGTTTGAACCCGACCAAGTAACAGCTCGGCAAATTGTAAAGCCGAGACCCCTCGGGCAGCCGCCCAAGAAGAGCCCCTTTCCTCGTGGAATGGGCTTTTACAGATTTAGGGTGCGGCAGTCCAGCCGCAGAATGTGCAAGTTGAATCGTGCTACAGATCCAGCGAGCAATAGTCTGCTTAGAAGCAGGAGCACCCAGCTTGTTGGGTGCATATAGGATAAATAGCGAGTCAGTTTTCCTGATTCCAGCCGCCTGGAAACATATATTTTTCAGGGCCCTGACTACATCCAGTAACTTGGAATCCTCCAAGTCCCAAGTAGCCGCAGGCACCACAATAGGTTGGTTCACATGAAACACTGATACCACCTTAGGAAGGAATTGGGAACGATTCCTCAATTCCGCCCTATCCATATAAAAAAATCAGATAAGGGCTTTTGCATGATAAAACCGCCAATTCTGATACACGCCTGGCCGACGCCAAGGCCAACAGCATGACCACTTTCCACGTGAGGTATTTTAGCTCCACGGATTTAAGTGGCTCAACCCAATGCGACTTCAGGAAATCCAACACCACGTTGAGATCCCACGGTGCCACTGGAGGCACAAACGGGGGCTGACTATGCAGCACTCCCTTAACAAAAGTCTGAACTTCAGGCAGTGAAGCCAGTTCTATTTTGGAAGAAAATCGATAGAGCCGAAATCTGGACCTTAATGGAACCCAATTTTAGGCCCATAGTCACCCCTGACTGTAGGAAGTGCAGAAATCGACCTATCTGAAATTCCTCCGTTGGGGCCTTCCTGGCCTCACAGCACGCAACATATTTCCGCCATATGCGGTGATAATGGTTTGCGCTCACTTCTTTCCTAGCTTTAATTAGAGTAGGGATAACTTCCTCCGGAATGCCCTTTTCCTTCAGGATCTGGCGTTCAACCACCATGCCGTCAAACGCAGCCGCGGTACGTCTTGGAACAGACAGGCCCCCTGCTGCAGCAAGTCCTGTCTGAGCGGCAGTGGCCATGGGTCCTCTGAGATCATTTCTTGGAGTTCTGGGTACCAAGCTCTTCTTGGCCAATCCGGAACAATGAGTATAGTTCTTACTCCTCTCCTTCTTATTATTCTCATTACCCTGGGTATGAGAGGCATAGAAGGGAACACATGCACCGACTGGTACACCCACGGTGTTACCAGAGCGTCCACAGCTATCGCCTGAGGGTCCCTTGACCTGGCGCAATATCTTTTTAGCTTTTTGTTGAGGCGGGACGCCATCATGTCCACCTGTGGCCTTTCCCAACGGTGTACAATCATTTGGAAGACTTCTGGATGAAGTCCCCACTCTCCCGGGTGGAGGTCGTGTCTGCTGAGAAAGTCTGCTTCCCAGTTGTCCACTCCGGGAATGAACACTGGAGGTCATTCCGAGTCGTTCGCTCGGAAAATTTCTTCGCATCGCAGCGTTTTTCCGCTTAGTGCGCATGCGCAATGTCCGCACTGCGACAAGTAAATTTGCTATGAAGTTTGGATTTTTACTCACCGCTTTTTCTTCGCTCAGGCGATCGTAGTGTGATTGACAGGAAATGGGTGTTACTGGGCGGAAACAGGCCGTTTTATGGGCGTGTGGGAAAAAACGCTACCGTTTCCGGAAAAAACGCGGAAGTGGCTGGAGAAACGGAGGAGTGTCTGGGCGAACGCTGGGTGTGTTTGTGACGTCAAACCAGGAACGATAAGCACTGAACTGATCGCAGATGCCGAGTAAGTCTGAAGCTACTCTGAAACTGCTACGAGATGTGTAATCGCAATATTGCGAATCTTTCGTTCGCAATTTTAAGAAGCTAAGATTCACTCCCAGTAGGCGGCGGCTTAGCGTGTGCAATACTGCTAAAATCGCCTTGCGAGCGAACAACTCGGAATGAGGGCCACTGCTGACAGTGCTAACACATGATTTTCCGCCCATCTGAGAATCCTTGTGGCTTCTGCCATCGCCACCCTGCTTCTTGTGCCGCCCTGTCGGTTTACATGAGCGACCGCCGTGATGTTGTCTGACTGGATCAGCACTGGCCGGTGTTGAAGCAGGGGTCTAGCCTGACTTAGGGCATTGTAAATGGCCCTTAGTTCCAGAATATTTATGTGTAGGGAAGTCTCCTGACTTGTCCATAGTCCTTGGAAGTTTCTTCCCTGTGTGACTGCCCCCCAGCCTCGAAGGCTGGCATCCGTGGTCACCAGGACCCAGTCCTGTATGCCGAATCTGCGGCCCTCTAGAAGATGAGCACTCTGCAGCCACCACAACAGCGACACTCTGGCCCTTGGAGACAGGGTTATCCGCCGATGCATCTGAAGATGCGACCCGGACCACTTGTCCAACAGATTCCACTGGAAGATCCTTGCATGGAACCTGCCGAATGGAATTTCTTCGTAAGAAGCTACCATCTTTCCCAGGGCTCGCGTGCATTGATGCACCGACACCTGTATTTGTATTAGGAGGTCTCTGTCTAGAGACGACAACTCCTTGGACTTCTCCTCCGGGAGAAACCCTTTTTTCTTGTTCTGTGTCCAGAACCATACCCAGGAACAGTAGACGCGTCGTAGGAACCAGCTGCGACTTTGGAATATTCAGAATCCAGCCGTGCTGTTGTAGCACTTCCCGAGATAGTGCTACTCCGACGAACAACTGCTCCCTGGACCTCGCCTTTATAAGGAGATCGTCCAAGTACGGGATAATTATTTCGGCCATTACCTTGGTAAATACCCTCGGTGCCGGGGACAGACCAACGGCAACGTCTGGAATTGGTAATGACAAACCTGTACCACAATTTTGAGGTACTCCTGGTGAGGAGGGTAAATAGGGACATGCAGGTAAGCATCCTTGATGTCCAGTGATACCATGAAATTCTCCAGGCTTGCAATAATCGCCCTGAGCGATTCCATTTTGAACTTGAACCTTCGTATATAAGTGTTCAAGGAGTTCAATTTTAGAATGGGTCTCACCGAACCGTCTGGTTTCGGTACCACAAACATTTTGGAATAGTAACCCCGGCCTTGTTGAAGGAGGGGTACCTTGATTTCACCTGCTGGAAGTACAGCTTGTGAATTGCCGCCAGTACTACCTCCCTTTCTCCGAGGGCAGCAGGCAAGGCTGATGTGAGGTAACGGCGAGGGGGAGTCGCCTCGAACTCCAGCTTGTATCCCTGTGATACTACTTGCAGAACCTAGGGATCCACCTGTGGACAAGCCCACTGGTCCCTGAAGTTCCCGAGACGCGCCCCCACCGCACCTGTCTCCACCTGTGGAGCCCCAGCGTCATGCGGTGGACTCAGAGGAAGCGGGGGAAGATTTTTGATCCTGGGAACTGGCTGTCTGGTGCAGCTTTTCCTTTCTTCCCTTGTCTCTGTGCAGAAAGGAAGCGCCTTTGACCCGCTTGCTTTTCTGAAGCCGAAAGGACTGTACCTGAAAATACGGTGCTTTCTTAGGCTGTGAGGAAACCTGAGGTAAAAAAATTTCTTCCCAGCTGTTACTGTGGATACGAGGTCCCAGAGACCATCCCCAAACAGTTCCTCACCCTTATAAGGCAGAATCTCCATGTGCCTTTTAAAGTCAGCATCACCTGTCCACTGCCGGGTCTCTAATACCCTCCTGGCAGAATGGACATTACCTTAATTCTGGATGCCAGCCGGCAAATATCCCTCTGTGCATCCCTCATATATAAGACGACGTCTTTAATATGCTCTATGTTAGCAAAATATTATCTCTGTCTAGGGTATTAATATTGACAGGGTATCAGACCACGCTGCAGCAGCACTATTCATGCTGAGGCAATTGCAGGTCTCAGTATAGTACCTGAGTGTGTATATACAGACTTCAGGATAGCCTCCTGCTTTTTATCGGCAGGCTCCTTCAAAGTGGCCGTATCCTAAGACGGCAGTGCCACCTTTTTTGACAAACGTGTGAGCGCCTTATCCACCCTAGGGGATATCTCCCAACGTGACCTATCCTCTGGCGGGAAAGGGTACGCCATCAGTAACTTTTTAGAAATTACCAGTTTCTTATCGGGGGAACCCACGCTTCTTTACACACTTCATTCACTTATCTGATGGGGGAACAAAACACTGGCTGCTTTTTCTCCCCAAACATAAAACCCCTTTTATGTGGTACTTGGGTTCATGTCAGAAATGTGTAACACATTTTTCATTGCCGAGATCATGCAACGGATGTTCCTAGTGGATTGTGTATATGTCTCAATCTCGTCGACACTGGAGTCAAACTCCGTGTCGACATCTGTGTCTGCCATCTGAGGTAACGGGCGTTTTTTGAGCCCCTGATGGCCTTTGAGACGCCTGGGCAGGCGCGGGCTGAGAAGCCGGCTGTCCCACAGCTGTTACGTCATCCAGCCTTTTATGTAAGGAGTTGACATTGTCGGTTAATACCTTCCACCTATCCATCCACTCTGATGTCGGCCCCACAGGGGGGGACATCCCATTTATCGGCCTCTGCTCCGCCTCCACGTAACCTTCCTCATCCAACATGTCGACACAGCCGTACCGACACACCGCACACACACAGGGAATGCTCTGACTGAGGACAGGACCCCACAAAGCCCTTTGGGGAGACAGAGAGAGAGTATGCCAGCACACACCAGAGCGCTATATAATGCAGGGATTAACACTATAACTGAGTGATTTTTCCCCCAATAGCTGCTTGTATGCACATATTGCGCCTAAATTTAGTGCCCCCCTCTCTTTTTAACCCTTTGAGCCTACAGGGGAGAGCCTGGGGAGCTGTCTTCCAGCTGCACTGTGAAGAAAAAATGGCGCCAGTGTGCTGAGGGAGTTAGCCCCGCCCCTTTTTCGGCGGACTTTCTCCCGCTTTTTTCAGGAATTCTGGCAGGGGTAATTTATCACATATATAGCCCTGGGACTATATATTGTGATGATTTGCCAGCCAAGGTGTTTATATTGCTGCTCAGGGCGCCCCCCCCAGCGCCCTGCACCCATCAGTGACCGGAGTGTAAAGTGTGCATGAGGAGCAATGGCGCACAGCTGCAGTGCTGTGCGCTACCTTGTTGAAGATCGAGGTCTTCTGCCGCCGATTTTCCGGACCACTTCTTGCTTCTGGCTCTGTAAGGGGGACGGCGGCGCGGCTCCGGGACCGAACGATCGAGGTCGGGTCCTGTGTTCGATCCCTCAGGAGCTAATGGTGTCCAGTAGCCTAAGAAGCCCAAACTATCTCCAGTCAGGTAGGTTTGCTTCTTCTCCCCTTAGTCCCTCGCTGCAGTGAGTCTGTTGCCAGCAGATCTCACTGTAAAATAAAAAACCTAAAATATACTTTCTTTCTAGGAGCTCAGGAGAGCCCCTAGTGTGCATCCAGCTCAGCCGGGCACAAGATTCTAACTGAGGTCTGGAGGAGGGTCATAGTGGGAGGAGCCAGTGCACACCAGGTAGTCCTAAAGCTTTCTTTAGTTGTGCCCAGTCTCCTGCGGAGCCGCTATTCCCCATGGTCCTTACGGAGTCCCAGCATCCACTTAGGACGTCAGAGAAATATACGTAATACAGTATATCTTTGTGAAAATACTATATTAGATAACACCTGACGCACCAAGCCCCCTCAGGTCATGGAATATAGGGATAGCAAGATGAGTGAAAGACACGAAATGGACACCACTCAGCTATCAAATGCACACACAAATAGCCACAGTTTTTACAATGCAGAGGTTATTACTGACAATAATACTGCACTGGACTAGCTTACACAGCTATACACAGCTATATAACAATAGATATAACAGTACACAGTAAGAACTGGATGTATATCACAGGGTAATTGTACTATAAAACCCTGACTAAATGCACTCTTTCTTAACCATCACTGTCTAAAAAGGCAGGTAGAATACTTAAGTGTCATGTAAAGGCACAGCACTGACAACCAGGCGGCTTTACATAGGAGGATTTGCCCAAGCAGTCCCAGGAACAGTGAGCTGAGGGATAATGGCGCCGCAGACACTGACTGGGAGTGAGGAAAAGACAGAGATTCAGCTCCAGGGCGGGAACACTTGCTAGAAATGGCGCCCTGGGGCTGGGGGAGGGGCTTCAGGTCTAAGCCTTATCCCCTCTGCTGGCAAAACCACCGGGTACTGTGGGCGATATAAGAATCGGTTTAGAGAGAAAACCTGACCTGCGCCCATGCCCTGGTGATCTAGTGGGATCGCCTGTACTGCCACAGTGTCCATCACCAGCGCGCGCGGCCCGCCTCCCACTGACCACGCCGGATCGCGATAAAGACCGGGTCCCGCATGCGGGACCCACTTACCACCTCCCAAAGCGCGGCCACGCGATCCTGGAGAGCTCCAGCCGTGTGTGTCTAACGTGAAGAAAACCGGAGCCTCCGCTCTAGGTACCCGGCAACCAGGGCTCGGGAGTGTTCAGCGCCACTGGAGAGAGCTGGAGATGCAGCAGAGAATGTCACAAGACATTTACCACCGCTGCTGCCCTTGAAGTCTTCACTTTTTACCTAATAAAAAGCTTTTCTTAGGGCTGCTTGGAGCAGCCCCTCTGTTAAGTGCCTGCTTACTGCAGCACCAACCTACAAAACTGAGCTCCTGTGCTGGGAGGCGGGGTGATATAGGAGGCGGCGCTGTGCATTCTGGGAACAGTCAAAGCTTTGAGCCTGTTGGTGCCTCGGATCAAGATCCTATTCTACACCCCATTGTCCAATCCTTGTGGAGCCCAGTGTACCCGGCAGCAGAAAAATCCTGCACGGGCGAAAACCACGTGGATCAGTGAAATTGCAGCCGATCCACCTGTTTTGTCGAATTTGCAACCGTTTTTTGCCAATTCAACCAAAAATAAAAAAGTGAAAAGGAGTGGGCAAAAAGTGATTAAAAAACGGGCAAAAACCCGCAATTGAATACACAAGGTCGCATTAGTGCAGTTTTTTCAGCTAAAAAATAAATACCTGGCACTCGGCACTAAATGAATACCCCCCTTAAATGATTATCTGGGAAGTCCTAACAAGAATAATGTAATTATACAGAACTAGAAAAAAGGGAAGAATTCTATCACTGGACACACACCGCTAATGATAAAGGCCCTCATTCCGAGTTGTTCGCTCGTTATTTTCCTTCGCATCGGTGCGATTTTCCGCTAACTGCGCATGCGCAATGTTCGCACTGCGGCTGCGTCAAGTAAAATTACTGAGAAGTTTGGTATTTTACTCACGGCATTACGAGGTTTTTTCTTTGTTCTGGTGATCGGAGTGTGATTGACAGGAAGTGGGTGTTTCTGGGCGGAAACTGGCCGTTTTATGGGTGTGTGTGAAAAAACGCTGCCGTTTCTGGGAAAAACGCGGGAGTGGCTGGAGAAACAGGGGAGTGCCTGGGCAAACGCTGAGTGTGTTTGTGACGTCAAACCAGGAACGAAACTGACTGAACTGATCGCAGTGGCAGAGTAAGTCTCGAGCTACTCAGAAACTGCTAAGAAATGTCTATTCGCAATTTTGCGAATCTTTCGTTCGCAATTCTGCTAAACTAAGATACACTCCCAGAGGGCGGCGGCTTAGCGTGTGCACTGCTGCGAAAAGCGGCTAGCGAGCGAACAACTCGGAATGAGGGCCATAGTTTGATAAAACATAACTTTTCTTCTAACTTAATTATTGAAAGTGAATTATAAAACTTTGGTGATGTGCACAATTATTTCTCCATGAATATGTCTGTTAAATAGGATTTTAATTACCTACCGGTAAATCCTTTTCTCTTAGTCCGTACGGGATACTGGGAATCCATTTAGTACCATGGGGTATAGACGGGTCCACTAGGAGCCATGGGCACTTTAAGAATTTGACAGTGTGCGCCGGCAACTCCCTCTATGCCCCTCCTCCCAGACTCAGTCCAGGAAACTGTGCCCGAAGAGACGGACATACTTTGAGAGAAGGATAGAGAAGGAAAGTGGTGAGATAACGAACCAGAACATACAGAACAAGGAGGAAAGCCATGCTAACCAAACTTGAAACAGGAACAGCAACAGCTGAACAAACCAGAATACTTAACCAAGTAACAGTGCAGGAAGAACGAAGCACCAGGCGGGCGCCCAGTATCCCCTACGGACTACGAGAAAAGTATTTACCGGTAGGTATTAAAATCCTGTTTTCTCTTACGTCCTAGGGGATACTGGGAATCCATTTAGTACCATGGGGAAGTATGCTTGAGGAAGAGAGATGCAGATGCACACTCCTAGCACACTGATAGTAAAAATAATTTAAATAAACCCTCACAATTAACATGGAGTATAACTGAAGTTCTTAGCATACATTTGCGCAAATATGCGGGCCAATGTACCGCGACCAGGTGACTTCATCACATGGGTCCCTATGTTGGAGGAAGAGAGAGATGCAGATGCACACTCCTAGCACTAAGAACACTGATAGTAAAAATAATTTAAATAATTAGCTAGGTTCCTGCATTTCAGATCACACATTGATAGGGACACTATTTAGAGGTAAGTACTGTATAAATTCATATAATGTGATAGTATTAGGAATGTTAGGGACCCATGTGATGAAGTCACCTGGCCGCGGTACATGGGCCCGCATATTTGCGCAAATGTGTGCTAAGAACTTCAATTATACTCCATGTTAATTGTGAGGGTTTATTTAAATTATTTTTACTATCAGTGTTCTTAGTGCTAGGAGTGTGCATCTGCATCTCTCTTCCTCCAGCATAATATTAGAAGCCTCAGCATGATAGCACCTCTTGATATCTTTAGTAATAGGATGTGCAGAACTGATTGACCAAACTGAAGGTCCTCAAAGGCCAAAGTATCGAACTTTTAAAACTTAGCAAACGTGTTCGAACCTGATCAAGTAGCTGCTCAGCAGAGATGTAAAGCTGAGACACCCCTGGCAGCAGCCCAAGAAGAATCCACCAACCTAGTAGAGTGGGCCCGTACAGATTTTGGAACCGGCAAGCCTGCCGTGGAATAAGTATGCTGGATAGTGAGCCTGATCCAGCATGCAATGGACTGCTTTGAAGCAGGACACCCAATTTTAATGGGATCAAAGAGGACGAACAGCAAGTCCGATTTCTTGTGACGAGCTGTTCTCTTTACATACACCTTCAAAGCCCTCACAACATCCAAAGACTTTGAAGTAGTAGAGGTGTCAATCACAACTGGAACCACAATAGGTTGGTTGATGTGAAACGCAGACACCACCTTAGGAAGAAATTGCTGATGAGTTCAGCTCTGTTAAGTAAGGGCTCTTGTGAGACAACGTCCCTAGCTCCGACACACATCTTGCTGAAGCCAAGGCCAACAGTGTGACAGTCTTCCACGTAAGGTACTTTACGTCAACCTCCTGTAACGGTTCAAACCAGTCCGATTGGAGGAACTGCAGGACCAAGATGAGATTACAAGGTGCTGTGGGAGGCAAAAAGGGAGGTTGGATGTGCAGAACACCTTTCAAGAATGTCTGGACCTCAGGGAGAGAAGCCAATTGTTTCTGAAAGAAGACCGAAATCTGAACTTTTATGAAGCCTAGACGAAGGCCCACATCCACTCCCGACTGCAGAAAAAGCAGGAAACGTCCCAGATGAATTTCCACTGCAGAATAATGTCTGCTCTCACACCAAGAGACATATTTCCTCCAGATACGGTGGTAATGTTTAGACATTCCTGGCTTGGATCATAGTCGGGATGATCCTGTCAGGAATCCCTCTCCTGGCTAGAATCAGCCGTTCAACTTCCATGCCGTTAAACATAGCCACGTTAAGTCTTGATAGACGAACGGGCCCTGTTGTAGAAGGGCCTTGCGAAGAGGTAGAGGCCACGGATCTTCGAGCAGCATCTCGAGAAGATCCGCATACCACGCCCTTCATGGCCAGTCTGGAGCAATGAGGATTGCTTGAACCTTTTCTCTTTTTATTCTTTTTAGAATTCTTAGGATCAGAGGAAGTGGAGGAAACACGTACACCAGCTGGTAGACCCACGGAGTTGTCAGAGCGTCTACCGCCTCTGCTTGTGGGTCCCTCGACCTCGAACAATACCGCTTGAGCTTCTTGTTGAGTCGAGAGGCCATCATGTCGATTTGTGGATATCCCTACCGACTTGTCAACCACCAGAGCACCTCCGGGTGAAGGCTCCACTCCCCAGGGTGCAGGTCGTGTCTGCTGAGGAAGTCTGCTTCCCAATTGTCTACTCCCGGAATGAATACCACCGACAACGCCACAGTGTGTTTTTCCACCCAGAGGAGAATTCTTGACAGCTCTGACATTGCTGCCCTGCTTTTTGTTCCACCCTGTCGGTTTAAGTACGTTACCGCTGTCACATTGTCCGACTGGACCTGAATGGCCTGATTCCGAAGTAGAGATGAGGCCTGCAGAAGGGCGTTGTAGATAGCCCTGAGTTCCAGGATGTTTATTGGAAGGACGACTTCCTGACTTGACCATCTTCCCTGAAACTGCACCCCCTGGGTGACTGCTCCCCAACTTCTAAGGCTTGTGTTTGTGGTTAGCAGAATCCAATTCTGAATCCCGAACCTCCGACCCTCGACGAGGTGAGAAAATAAGAATTTACTCACCGGTAATTCTATTTCTCGTAGTCCGTAGTGGATGCTGGGAACTCCGTAAGGACCATGGGGAATAGACTGCTCCGCAGGAGACTGGGCACATCTAAAGAAAGATTTAGGACTATCTGGTGTGCACTGGCTCCTCCCCCTATGACCCTCCTCAAAGCCTCAGTTAGGACACTGTGCCCGGAAGAGCTGACACAATAAGGAAGGATTTTGAATCCCGGGTAAGACTCATACCAGCCACACCAATCACACGTATAACTCGTGATAGGAACCCCGGTTAACAGTATGATAACAAAAGGAGCCTCTGAACAGATGGCTCGCAATAATAACCCGATTTGTGTAACAATAACTATTTACAAGTATTGCAGACAATCCGCACTTGGGATGGGCGCCCAGCATCCACTACGGACAACGAGAAAATAAGAATTTACTTACCGATAATTCTATTTCTCGGAGTCCGTAGTGGATGCTGGGGTTCCTGAAAGGACCATGGGGAATAGCGGCTCCGCAGGAGACAGGGCACAAAAGTAAAGCTTTTACAGGTCAGGTGGTGTGTACTGGCTCCTCCCCCCATGACCCTCCTCCAGACTCCAGTTAGGTACTGTGCCCGGACGAGCGTACACAATAAGGGAGGATTTTGAATCCCGGGTAAGACTCATACCAGCCACACCAATCACACCGTACAACTTGTGATCTAAACCCAGTTAACAGTATGATAACAGAGGAGCCTCTGAAAGATGGCTTCCTAAACAATAACCCGAATTAGTTAACAATAACTATGTACAAGTATTGCAGATAATCCGCACTTGGGATGGGCGCCCAGCATCCACTACGGACTCCGAGAAATAGAATTATCGGTAAGTAAATTCTTATTTTCTCTATCGTCCTAAGTGGATGCTGGGGTTCCTGAAAGGACCATGGGGATTATACCAAAGCTCCCAAACGGGCGGGAGAGTGCGGATGACTCTGCAGCACCGAATGAGAGAACTCCAGGTCCTCCTTTGCCAGGGTATCAAATTTGTAAAAATTTACAAACGTGTTCTCCCCTGACCACGTAGCTGCTCGGCAGAGTTGTAATGCCGAGACCCCTCGGGCAGCCGCCCAAGATGAGCCCACCTTCCTTGCGGAATGGGCCTTAACAGATTTAGGCTGTGGCAGGCCTGCCACAGAATGTACAAGTTGAATTTTGTTACAAAACCAACGAGCAATCGACTGCTTAGAAGCAGGTGCACCCAACTTGTTGGGTGCATACAGTATAAACAGCGAGTCAGATTTTCTGACTCCAGCCGTCCTTTAAATGTATATTTTTAAGGCTCTGACAACGTCCAACAACTTGGAGTCCTTCAAGTCGTCTGTAGCCGCAGGCACTACAATAGGCTGGTTCAGGTGAAACGCTGATACCACCTTAGGGAGAAAATGCGGACGCGTCCGCAGCTCTGCCCTATGTCGAATGGAAAATTAAATAAGGGCTTTTATAAGACAAAGCCGCCAGTTCAGATACTCTCCCGGCCGAAGCCAGGGCCAGTAACATAGTCACTTTCCATGTGAGATATTTCAAATCCACATTCTTTAGTGGTTCAAACCAATTGGATTTGAGGAAATCTAAAACTACATTTAGATCCCACGGTGCCACCTTAGGCACCACAGGAGGCTGTATATGCAGTACTCCTTTGATAAAAATCTGGACCTCAGGGACTGAGGCCAATTCTTTGTGGAAGAATATTGATAGGGCCGAAATTTGAACCTTAATAGATCCCAATTTGAGACCCATAGACAATCCTGATTGCAGGAAATGTAGGAAAACGACCCAGTTGAAATTCCTCCATCGGAGCACTCCGCTGCTCGCACCACGCAACATATTTTCGCCAAATACGGCGATAATGCTTCGCGGTGACTTCCTTCCTTGCCTTTATCAAGGTAGGAATGACTTCTTCTGGAATGCCTTTTCCTTTTAGGATCTGGCATTCAACGCCATGCCGTCAAACGCAGCCGCGGTAAGTCTTGAAAAAGACAAGGACCCTGCTGAAGCAGGTCCCTTCTCAGAAGTAGAGGCCACGGATCGTCCGTGACCATCTCTTGAAGTTCCGGGTACCAAGTCCTTCTTGGCCAATCCGGAGCCACTAGTCTTACTCCTCTTTGCCGTATAATCCTCAATACCTTTGGTATGAGAGGCAGAGGAGGAAACACATATACCGACTGGTACACCCAAGGTGTTACCAGCGCGTCCACAGCTATTGCCTGCGGATCTCTTGACCTGGCGCAATACCTGTCCAGTGTTTTGTTGAGGCGAGACGCCATCATGTCCACCATTGGTTTTACCCAACGGTTTAATAGCATGTGGAAAACTTCTGGATGAAGTCCCCACTCTCCCGGGTGAAGGTCGTGTCTGCTGAGGAAGTCTGCTTCCCAGTTGTCCACGCCCGGGATGAATACTGCTGACAGTGCTATCACGTGATTCTCCGCCCAGCGAAGGATCCTGGCAGCTTCTGCCATTGCCCTCCTGCTTCTTGTGCCGCCCTGTCTGTTTACATGGGCGACTGCCGTGATGTTGTCTGACTGGATCAACACCGGTCTTCCTTGAAGCAGAGGTTCCGCCTGGCTTAGAGCATTGTAGATTGCTCTTAGTTCCAGAATGCTTATGTGAAGAGACTTTTTCAGGCTCGACCACACTCCCTGGAAATTTCTTCCCTGTGTGACTGCTCCCCAGCCTCTCAGGCTGGCATCCGTGGTCACCAGGATCCAATCCTGTATGCCGAATCTGCGGCCCTCCAATAGATGAGCCTCCTGCAACCACCACAGAAGGGATACCCTTGTCCTCGGCGACAGGGTTATCCGCAGGTGCATCTGAAGATGCGACCCTGACCATTTGTCCAACAGATCCCTTTGCATGGAATCTGCCGAAAGGGATTGCTTCGTAAGAAGCTACCATTTTTTCCCAGGACTCTTGTGCATTGATGTACAGACACCTTTCCTGGTTTTAGGAGGTTCCTGACCAGGTCAGATAACTCCTTGGCTTTTTCTTCGGGAAGAAAAACCTTTTTCTGAACTGTGTCCAGAATCATCCCCAGGAACAGCAGACGAGTTGTCGGCATTAATTGGGATTTTGGAATATTCAGAATCCATCCGTGCTGCTTTAGCACCTCTTGAGATAGTGCTAAACCCATCTCTAGCTGTTCTCTGGACCTTGCCCTTATTAGGAGATCGTCCAAGTATGGGATAATTAATACGCCTTTTCTTCGAAGAAGAAATATTATCTCGGCCATTACCTTTGTAAAGACCCGAGGTGCCGTGGACAAACCAAACGGCAGCGTCTGAAACTGATAGTGACAGTTTTGTACAACGAACCTGAGGTACCCCTGGTGTGAGGGGTAATTGGAACGTGGAGATACGCGTCCTTGATGTCCAAGGATACCATAAAGTCCCCTTCTTCCAGGTTCGCTATCACTGCTCTGAGTGACTCCATCTTGAACTTGAACTTCTTTATGTATAGGTTCAAGGACTTCAGATTTAGAATAGGCCTTACCGAGCCATCCGGCTTCGGTACCACAAATAGAGTGGAATAATACCCCTTCCCTTGTTGTAGAAGAGGTACCTTGACTATCACCTGCTGAGAATACAGCTTGTGAATGGCTTCCAAAACCGTCTCCCTTTCTGAGGGGGACGTTGGTAAAGCAGACTTCAGGAAACGGCGAGGTGGCTCTGTCTCTAATTTCAACCTGTACCCCTGAGATATTATCTGCAGGATCCAGGGATTTACCTGCGAGTGAGCCCACTGCGCGCTGTAATTTTTGAGACGACCGCCTACCGCCCCCGAGTCCGCTTGCGAAGCCCCAGCGTCATGCTGAGGCTTTTGTAGAAGCCGGGGAGGGCTTCTGTTCCTGGGAAGGAGCTGCCTGTTGCTGTCTCTTCCCTCGTCCTCTGCCTCGTGGCAGATATGAATAGCCCTTTGCTCTCTTATTTTTAAAGGAACGAAAGGGCTGCGGTTGAAAGGTCGGTGCCTTTTTCTGTTGGGGAGTGACTTGAGGTAGAAAGGTGGATTTCCCGGCCGTAGCCGTGGCCACCAAATCCGATAGACCGACCTCAAATAACTCCTCTACGCATCGCCTGTCCACTGTCGTGTCCATAAAGCTCTTCTGGCCGAAATGGACATAGCACTTACCCGTGATGCCAGTGTGCAGATATCTCTCTGTGCATCACGCATATAAAGAAATGCATCCTTTATTTGTTCTAACGACAGTAAAATATTGTCCCTGTCCAGGGTATCAATATTTTCGATCAGGGACTCTGACCAAACTACCCCAGCACTGCACATCCAGGCAGTCGCAATAGCTGGTCGTAGTATAACACCTGCATGTGTGTATATACCTTTTTGGATATTTTCCATCCTCCTATCTGATGGATCTTTAAGTGCGTCCGTCTCAGGAGAGGGTAACGCCACTTGTTTTGATAAGCGTGTTAGCGCTTTGTCCACCCTAGGAGGTGTTTCCCAGCGCTCCCTAACCTCTGGCGGGAAAGGGTATAAAGCCAATAACTTCTTTGAAATTAGCAGTTTTTTATCGGGGCACCCCACGCTTCATCACACACGTCATTTAATTCTTCTGATTCGGTAAAAACTACTGGTAGTTTTTTCACACCCCACATAATACCCTGTTTAGTGGTACCTGTAGTATCAGCTAAATGTAACATCTCCTTTATTGCCAAAATCATATAACGTGTGGCCCTACTGGAAAATACGGTTGATTCGTCACCTTCACCACCGGAATCAGTGCCTGTGTCTGGGTCTGTGTCGACCGACTGAGGCAAGGGACGTTTTACAGCCCCTGACGGTGTTTGAGGCGCCTGGACAGACACTAATTGAGTGTCCGGCCGCCTCATGTCGGCAAACGACTGCTTAAGCGAGTTGACGCTATCCCGTAATTCCACAAATAAAGGCATCCATTCTGGTGTCGACCCCCTAGGAGGTGACATCCTCATATTTGGCAATTGCTCCGCCTCCACACCAATAACGTCCTCATACATGTCGACACACACGTACCGACACACAGCAGACACACAGGGAATGCTCTATACGAAGACAGGACCCACTAGCCCTTTGGGGAGACAGAGGGAGAGTCTGCCAGCACACACCAAAAAGCGCTATATATGACAGGGATAGCCTTATGATTAAGTGCTCCCTTATAGCTGCTTTTATATTAATATATTGCCATTTATTCTGCCCCCCCTCTCTGTTATACCCTGTTTCTGTAGTGCAGTGCAGGGAAGAGACCTGGGAGCCTTCCTGACCAGCGGAGCTGTGACAGAAAATGGCGCCGTGTGCTGAGGAGATAGGCCCCGCCCCTTTTTCGGCGGGCTCGTCTCCCGCTATTTAGTACATTTAGGCAGGGGTAAATATCTCCATATAGCCTCTGGGGCTATATGTGAGGTATTTTTAGCCTTTTTAAAGGTTTTCATTTGCCTCCCAGGGCGCCCCCCCCCAGCGCCCTGCACCCTCAGTGACTGCCGTGTGAAGTGTGCTGAGAGGAAAATGGCGCACAGCTGCAGTGCTGTGCGCTACCTTAAGAAGACTGCAGGAGTCTTCAGCCGCCGATTCTGGACCTCTTCTTGCTTCAGCATCTGTGAGGGGGCCGGCGGCGTGGCTCCGGTGACCATCCAGGCTGTACCTGTGATCGTCCCTCTGGAGCTTCATGTCCAGTAGCCAAGAAGCCAATCCATCCTGCACGCAGGTGAGTTCACTTCTTCTCCCCTCTGTCCCTCGTTGCAGTGATCCTGTTGCCAGCAGGAATCACTGTAAAATAAAAAACCTAAGCTAAACTCTCTAAGCAGCTCTTTATGAGAGCCACCTAGAATTGCACCCTTCTCGGCCGGGCACAAAAATCTAACTGGAGTCTGGAGGAGGGTCATGGGGGGAGGAGCCAGTACACACCACCTGACCTGTAAAAGCTTTACTTTTGTGCCCTGTCTCCTGCGGAGCCGCTATTCCCCATGGTCCTTTCAGGAACCCCAGCATCCACTTAGGACGATAGAGAAATAGAATTACCGGTGAGTAAATTCTTATTTTCTCTGACGTCCTAGTGGATGCCGGGAACTCCGTAAGGACCATGGGGATTATACCAAAGCTCCCAAACGGGCGGGAGAGTGCGGACGACTCTGCAACACCGAATGAGAGAACTCCAGATCCTCCTCAGCCAGGGTATCAAATTTGTAGAATTTTGCAAACGTGTTTGCCCCTGACCAAGTAGCAGCTCGGCAAAGTTGTAAAGCCGAGACCCCTCGGGCAGCCGCCCAAGATGAGCCCACCTTCCTTGTGGAATGGGCTTTTACAGATTTAGGCTGCGGTAGTCCCACCGCAGAATGCGCCAGCTGAATAGTGCTACAAATCCAGCGCGCGATAGTCTGCTTAGAAGCAGGAGCACCCAGTTTGTTGGGTGCATACAGGATAAACCGCGAGTCAGTTTTCCTGACTCCAGCCGTCCTGGAAACATAAATTTTCAGGGCCCTGACTACGTCCAGTAACTTGGAATCCTCCAAGTTCCCAGCAGCCGCAGGCACCACAATAGGCTGGTTCAAGTGAAACGCTGATACCACCTTCGGGAGAAACTGAGGACGAGTCCTCAATTCTGCCCTATCCATATGGAAAATCAGATAAGGTCTTTTATAAGACAAAGCTGCCAATTCTGACACACGCCTGGCCGAAGCCAGGGCCAACAGCATGACCACTTTCCACGTGAGATATTTCACATCCACAGTCTTAAGTGGTTCAAACCAATGTGATTTCAGGAACTCCAAAACCACATTGAGATCCCAAGGTGCCCCTGGGGGCACAAAAGGAGGCTGAATATGCAGAACTCCCTTGACAAAGTCTGAACTTCAGGCAGGGAAGCCAGTTCTTTCTGGAAGAAAATCGACAGGGCCGAAATCTGGACCTTAATGGACCCCAATTTGAGGCCCAACGTCACCCCTGCTTGTAGGAAATGCAGGAATCGCCCCAGTTGAAATTCTTCCGTTGGGGCCTTCCTGGCCTCACACCAAGCAACATATTTTCGCCAATGCAGTGATAATGTTTTGCGGTGACATCCTTCCTGACTTTGATCAGGGTAGGGATGACTTCCTCCGGAATGCCCTTTTCCTTCAGGATCCGGTGTTCAACCGCCATGCCGTCAAACGCAGCCGCGGTAAGTCTTGGAACAGACAGGGCCCCTGCTGCAGCAGGTCCTGTCTGAGCGGCAGAGGCCAAGGGTCCTCTGAAAGCATCTCTTGAAGTTCCGGGTACCAAGCTCTTCTCGGCCAATCCGGAACCATGAGTATAGTTTTCACTCCTCGCCTTCGTATTACCTTGGGAATGAGAGGCAAAGGAGGAAACACATAAACCGACTGGTACACCCACGGTGTTACTAGAGCGTCCACAGCGATCGCCTGAGGGTCCCTTGACCTGGCGCAATTCCACCTGTGGTCTTTCCCACCGGTTTACCAGTATTTGGAAGACTTCTGGATGAAGTCCCCATTCTCCCGGGTGGAGGTCGTGCCTGCTGAGGAAGTCTGCTTCCCAGTTGTCCACTCCCGGAATGAACACTGCTGTCAGTGCTAACACATGATTTTCCGCCCATCGGAGAATCCTTGTGGCTTCTGCCATTGCCCTCCAGCTTCTTGTGCCGCCCTGTCTGTTTACATGGGCGACCGCCGTGATGTTGTCTGATTGGATCAGTACCGGCTGGTTCTGAAGCAGGGGCCTTGCTTGGCTTAGGGCATTGTAAATGGCCCTTAGCTCCAGAATATTTATGTGAAGCGAAATCTCCTGATTTGACCACAGTCCTTGGAAATTTCTTCCCTGTGTGACTGCCCCCCAGCCCCGAAGGCTGGCATCCGTGGTCACCAGGACCCAGTCCTGTATTCCGAATCTGCGGCCCTCTAGTAGATGAGCCCTCTGCAGCCACCACAGCAGCGACACCCTGGTCCTTGCCGACAGGGTTATCCGCTGTTGCATCTGGAGATGGGACCCGGACCATTTGTCCAACAGGTCCCACTGGAAAGTCCTTGCGAGGAACCTTCCGAATGGAATTGCTTCGTACGAAGCTACCATTTTTCCCAGGACTCGTGTGCATTGATGTACCGACACCTGTCCCGGTTTTAGGAGGTCTCTGACTAGAGATGACAACTCCTCGGCTTTTTCCACTGGAAGAAACACTTTTTTCTGGTCTGTGTCCAGAATCATTCCCAGGAACAGAAGACGTGTCGTCGGGACCAGCTGTGACTTTGGAATGTTGAGAATCCAGCCGTGCTGTTGTAGCACTTCCCGAGAAAGTGCTACCCCCACTACCAACTGTTCCTTGGACCTCGCCTTTATCAGGAGATCGTCCAAGTATGGGATAATTAAAACTCCCTTCTTGCGAAGGAGTATCATCATTTCGGCCATTACCTTGGTAAAGACCTTCGGTGCCGTGGATAACCCAAACGGCAGCGTCTGGAACTGATAGTGACAGTCCTGTACCACAAATCTGAGGTACTCCTGGTGAGGGGGGTAAATGGGGACATGTAGGTACGCATCCTTGATGTCCAGGGCGACCATGTAATCCCCCTCGACCAGGCTCACAATAACCGCCCTGAGCGATTCCATCTTGAACTTGAACCTTTTGATATAAGTGTTCAAGGATTTTAAATTTAAGATGGGCCTCACCGAACCGTCCGTTTCGGTACCACAAACATTGTGGAATAGTAACCCTTTCCTTGCTGAAGGAGGGGTACCTTGACAATCACTTGCTGTGAATACAGTTTCTGGATAGCCACCAACACTGCCTCCCTGACAGAGGGAGTTGCTGGTAAGGCAGATTTTAGAAAACGGCGGGGGGACGGGACGTCTCGAATTCCAGCCTGTACCCCTGAGATACTACTTGAAGGATCCAGGGATCCACCTGTGAGAGAGCCCACTGTGTGCTGAAATTTCTGAGACGGGCCCCCACCGTACCCGGGTCCGCCTGTGAAGCCCCAGCGTCATGCTGTGGACTTACCGGACGCGGGGGAGGACTTTTGCTCTTGGGAACTGGCTGTATGCTGCAGCTTTTTCCTTCTACCTTTGCCTCTCGGCAGAAAGGATGCGCCTCGAGCCCTCTTGTGTTTATGGGGCCGAAAGGACTGTACTTGATAATACGGTGCTTTCTTTTGCTGTGGGGTAACCTGTGGCAAAATGTCGATTTCCCAGCCCGTAGCTGTGGAAACGAGGTCTGAAAGACCATCCCCAACAGTTCCACCCCTCAGCAAAATATTGTCCCTATCCAGGGTATCAATATTATCCGACAGGGAATCTGACCACGCAGCAGCAGCACTGCACATCCATGCTGATGCAATCGCTGGTCGCAATATAATGCCCGTGTGTGTATATATAGCTTTTAGGGTAGCTTCCTGCCTTCTATCAGCAGGATCCTTTAGGGCGGCCGTATCCGGAGACGGTAGTGCCACCTGTTTTGATAAACGTGTAAGCGCTTTATCTACCCTAGGGGATGTTTCCCAACGTGACCTATCCTCTGGCGGGAAAGGGTACGCTGCCAATAACCGTTTAGAAATTATCAATTTCTTATCGGGGGAAGTCCAGGCTTCCTCACACACCATTTAATTCCTCAGATGCAGGAAAAACTACTGGTAGTTTTTTCTCACCGAACATAATACCCTTTTTTTGTGGTACCTGGGGTACTATCAGAAATGTGTAGTATATTTTTCATTGCCTCAATCATGTAACGGGTGGACCTATTGTAGGGTACACTAGTCTCATCGTCGTCGACACTGGAGTCGGTATCAGTGTCGACATTTGTGTCTGTCATCTGTCATCTGAGGTAGCGGGCGTTTTAAAGCCCTGATGACATTTGAGACGCTGGAACAGTCACAAGCTGAGTAGCCGGCTGTCCTATGTCGTCAAACCTTTTATGTAAGGAGCTGATACTGTCACGTAATTCCTTCCATAAATCCATCCACACAGGTGTCGACCCCTCAGGGGGTGACAACACATTTACAGGCATTTGCTCTGCCTCCACATCATTTTCCTCATCATACATGTCGACACAGCGGTACCGACACACAGCACACACACAGGGAATGCTCTGACGGAGGACAGGACCCCACAAAGCCCTTTGGGGAGACAGAGGGAGAGTATGCCAGCACACACCAGAGCGCTATATACCACAGGGATATCACCTATAAAGAGTGTTTTCCCCATATAGCTGCATATATATATATATTATACTGCGCCTAAATTTGTGCCCCCCCTCTCTTTTTTACCCTTTCTGTAGTGCAGGACTGCAGGGGAAAGCCAGGGAGCGATCCTTCCAGCGAAGCTGTGAGGGAAAATGGCGCCAGTGTGCTGAGGGAGATGGCTCCGCCCCTTTTTCGGCGGGCTTTCTCCCGCTATTTTAATATTTCTGGCAGGGGTTAATATACACCTATATAGCCTCTGGGGCTATATATGGTGTCAGTTTGCCAGCCAAGGTGTTATTTATTGCTGCTCAGGGCGCCCCCCCCCAGCGCCCTGCACCCATCAGTGACCTAAGTGTGTGGTGTGCATGAGGAGCAATGGCGCACAGCTGCAGTGCTGTGCGCTACCTTGGAGAAGACAGAAGTCTTCAGCCGCCGATTTTCCGGACCTTCTTGCTTCTGGCTCTGTAAGGGGGACGGCGGCGCGGCTCCGGGAACGGACGACGAGGTCGGGTCCTGTGTGCGATCCCTCTGGAGCTAATGGTGTCCAGTAGCCTAAGAAGCCCAAGCTACCACCACTTAGGTAGGTTCGCTTCTTCTCCCCTTAGTCCCTCGGTGCAGTGAGCCTGTTGCCAGCAGGTCTCACTGTAAAATAAAAAACCTAAATTATACTTTCTTTCTAGGAGCTCAGGAGAGCCCCTAGTGTGCATCCAGCTCAGCCGGGCACAGAAATCTAAATGAGGCTTGGAGGAGGGTCATAGGGGGAGGAGCCAGTGCACACCAGATAGTCCTAAATCTTTCTTTAGATGTGCCCAGTCTCCTGCGGAGCGGTCTATTCCCCATGGTCCTTACGGAGTTCCCAGCATCCACTAGGACGTCAGAGAAATCTGTAGCCACCACAGAAGGGAGATCCTGGCTCTTGGCGACAGACGGATCCTCTGGTGCATGTGAAGATGCGATCCGGACCATTTGTCCAATAGATCTAGTTGGAAGGGCTTCGCATGAAACCTTCCGTACTGAAGTGCCTTGTAAGAGGCAACCATTTTCCCCAGAAGGCGAATGCACAGATGCACTGAGATCCGGGTTGGTTTCAGGACAGCCCGAACAATTGACTGGATTACCAAAGCCTTTTCCAAAGGAAGGAACACTCTCTGGTAGGTTCAGAATCCACCAGTGATCCAGGAGTAGTCTGGTTGAGAGGCCAATGCTGTCCAACAACCGCTCCCTGGACGGTGCCTTTATCAGAAGATCGTCCAGGTACGGAATTATGTTCACTCCCTGTTTGCGGAGTAGAAACATCATCTCTGCCATCACTTTGGTGAACACTGTCAGTGATGTGGAGAGACCAAATGGCAGTGCCTGGAACTGGCAGTGACAGTCCTGCAGTGCAAATTGTAGATAAGCCTGATCAGGCAGCCAGATCGGAGTGTGAAGGCACGCATCCTTGATATCCCGAGACACTAGGAATTACCCCACCTCCAGACCTGAGATCACCGTTCTCAGAGACTCCATCTTGAATTTGAACACTCGTAAGTACGGGTTCAACGACTTGAGGTTCAGAATTTGCCTCACCGAACCGTCCGGTTTCGTTCTACAAACAAGTTGGAATAGTACCCCTTGTTTTGCATATGAGGTGGAACTGGAACAATGACCTGGGTCTGTACCAGTTTTTGAATGGCGTTCTGTAGTTATACTTGCCTCTTGTGAAACTGGTAAGCCTGATTTGAAGAATCTGTGAGGTAGGAGCTCCTGGAATTCCAGCCTGTAGCCCTGGGAAATAATAAGATTTTACTTACCGATAAATCTATTTCTCATAGTCCGTAGTGGATGCTGGGGACTCCGTCAGGACCATGGGGAATAGCGGCTCCGCAGGAGACAGGGCACAAAAGCAAGCTTTTAGGATCACATGGTGTGTACTGGCTCCTCCCCCTATGACCCTCCTCCAAGCCTCAGTTAGGTACTGTGCCCGGACGAGCGTACACAATAAGGAAGGATCTTGAATCCCGGGTAAGACTCATACCAGCCACACCAATCACACCGTACAACTTGTGATCTGAACCCAGTTAACAGTATGATAACAATGAAGTAGCCTCTAAAAAAGATGGCTCACAACAATAATAACCCGATTTTTGTAACAATAACTATGTACAAGTAATGCAGACAATCCGCACTTGGGATGGGCGCCCAGCATCCACTACGGACTATGAGAAATAGATTTATCGGTAAGTAAAATCTTATTTTCTCTAACGTCCTAGTGGATGCTGGGGACTCCGTCAGGACCATGGGGATTATACCAAAGCCCCCAAACGGGCGGGAGAGTGCGGATGACTCTGCAGCACCGAATGAGAGAACTCCAGGTCCTCCTCAGCCAGGGTATCAAATTTGTAGAATTTTACAAACGTGTTCCCCCCTGACCACGTAGCTGCTCGGCAAAGTTTTAAAGCCGAGACCCCCTCGGGCATCCGCCCAAGATGAGCCCACCTTCCTTGTGGAATGGGCATTTACAGATTTTGGCTGTGGCAGGCCTGCCACAGAATGTGCAAGCTGAATTGTACTACAAATCCAACGAGCAATAGTCTGCTTAGAAGCAGGAGCACCCAGCTTTTTGGGTGCATACAATATAAACAGCAAGTCAGACTTTCTGACTCCAGCCGTCCTGGAATATATATATATATATATATATATATATATATATATATATATCTTTTTAGGGCCCCGACAACGTCTAGCAACTTGGAGTCCTCCAAGTCCCTAGTAGCCGCAGGCACCACAATAGGTTGTTTCAGGTGAAACGCTGACACCACCTTAGGAAGAAACTGGGGACGAGTCCGCAGTTCTGCCCTGTCCGAATGGAAAATCAAATATGGGCTTTTTTTAAGACAAAGCCACCAATTCTGACAATCGCCTGGCCGAGGCCAGGGCCACATCATGGTCACTTTCCATGTGAGATATTTCAAATCCACAGATTTGAGCGGTTCAAACCAATATGATTTGAGGAATCCCACCACTACGTTGAGATCCCACGGTGCCACTGGAGGCACACAAGGGACTGTATATGCAATACTCCCTTGACAAACGTCTGGACTTCAGGAACTGAAGCCAATTCTTTCTGGAAGAAAATCTACAGGGCCGAAACTTGAACCTTAATGGACCCCAATTTGAGGCTCATAGACACTCCTGTTTGCAGGAAGTGCAGAAATCGACCTAGTTGAAATTTTTTCGTGGGGCCTTCCTGGCCTCACCCACGCAACATATTTTCACCACATGTGGTGATAACGTTGTGCGGTCACCTCCTTCCTGGCTTTGACCAGGGTAGGTATGACCTCTTCCCGAATGCCTTTTCCCTTAGGATCCGGCGTTCAACCGCCATGCCGTCAAACGCAGTCGCGGTAAGTCTTGGAACAGACAAGGTCCCTGCTGGAGCAGGTCCTTTCTTAGAGGCAGATGCCACGGTTCCTCTTGGAACAGACATGGTACTTGCTGAAAGCAAATCCCCTCTTAGCCCCCGAGGCCATTAGTCCTCTGTGAGCATCTCTTGAAGTTCCGGGTACCAAGTCCCTCTTGGCCAATCCGGAGCCACGAGTATAGTTCTTACTCCTCTACGTCTTATAATTCTCAATACCTTGGTTATGAGAAGCAGAGGAGGGAACACATACACCGACTGTTACACCCACGGTGTTACCAGGACGTCCACAGCTATCGCCTGAAGGTCTCGTGACCTGGCGCAATACCTGTCCCGTTTTTTGTTCGGGCGGGACGCCATCATGTCCACCTTTGGTCTTTCCCAACGGTTCACAATCATGCGGAAAACTTCCCGATGAAGTTCCCACTCTCCCGGGTGGAGGTCGTGCCTGCTGAGGAAGTCTGCTTCCCAGTCGTCCACTCCCGGAATGAACACTGCTGACAGTGCTATCACATGATTTTCCGCCTAGCGAAAAATCCTTGCAGTTTTGCCACTGCCCTCCTGCTTCTTGTGCCGCCCTTTCTGTTTACGTGGGCGACTGCCGTGATGTTATCCCACTGGATCAATACCGGCTGACCTTGAAGCAGAGGTCTTGCTAAGCTTAGAGCATTATAAATTTGCTCTTAGCTCCAGTATATTTATGTGGAGAGAATTCTCCAGACTTGATCACACTCCCTGGAAATTTTTTCCCTGTGTGACTGCTCCCCAGCCTCTCAGGCTGGCCTCCGTGGTCACCAGCATCCAATCCTGAATGCCGAATCTGCGGCCCTCTAGAAGATGAGCACTCTGTAATCACCACAGGAGAGACACCCTTGTCCTTGGATATAGGGTTATCCGCTGATGCATCTGAAGATGCGATCCGGACCATTTGTCCAGCAGATCCCACTGAAGAGTTCTTGCGTGAAATCTGACGAATGGAAGCGCTTCGTAATAAGCCACCATTTTTACCAGGACTCTTGTGCAATGATGCACTGACACTTTTCCTGGTTTTAGGAGGATCCCGATTAGCTCGGATAACTCCCTGGCTTTCTCCTCTGGGAGAAACACCTTTTCCTGGACTGTGTCCAGAATCATCCCTAGGACCAGCAGACGTGTCGTCGGAACAACTGCGGTTTTGGAATATTTAGAATCCACCCGTGCTGTCGTAGAACTACTTGAGATAGTGCTACTCCGACCTCCAACTGTTCTCTGGACCTTGTTCTTATCAGAAGGTCGTCCATTTTCTTTGAAGACGAATCCTCATTCCGGTCATTACCTTGGTAAGGACCCGGGGTGCCTTGGACAATCCAACGGCATCGTCTGAAACTGATAGTGACAGTTCTGTACCACGAACCTGAGGTACCCTTGGTGAGAAAGGCAAATTTTGGGACATGGAGGTAAGCATCCCTGATGTCCCGGGACACCATATAGTCCCCTTGTTCCCGGTTCGCTATCACTGCTCTGAGTGACTCCATCTGGATTTGAACCCTTGTAAGTGTTCAAATTTTTCAGATTTAGAATAGGTCTCACCTAGCCTTCTGGCTTCAGTACCACCATATAGTGTGGAATAATACCCCTTTCCTTGTTGTAGGAGGGGTAATTTTATTATCACCTGCTGGGAATACAGCTTGTGAATTGTTTTCAATACTGCCTCCCTGTCGGAGGGAGATATTGGTACAGCAGACTACAGGAACCTGCGAGGGGGGAAACGTCTCGACATTCCAATCTGTACCCCTTGGATACTACTTGTAGGATCCAGGGGTCCTGTACGGTCCCAGCGTCATGCTGAGAACTTGGTAGAAGCGGTGAAGGGCTTCTGTTCCTGGGAATGGGCTGCCTGCTGCAGTCTTCTTCCCTTTCCTCTATCCCTGGGCAGATATGACTCTTATAGGGACGAAAGGACTGAGGCTGAAAAGACGGTGTCTTTTTCTGCAGAGATGTGACTTAGGGTAAAAAACGGTGGATTTTCCAGCAGTTGCCGTGGCCACCAGGTCCCATGGACCGACCCCAAATAACTCCTCCCCTTTATACGGCAATACATCTTTGTGCCGTTTGGAATCTGCATCACCTGACCACTGTCGTGTCCATAAACATCTTCTTGCAGATATGGACATCGCATTTACTCTTGATGCCAGAGTGCAAATATCCCTCTGCGCATCTCGCATATATAGAAATGCATCCTTTAAATGCTCTATAGTCAATAAAATACTGTCCCTGTCAAGGGTATCAATATTTTTAGTCAGGGAATCCGACCAAGCCACCTCAGCTCTGCACCTCCAGGCTGAGGCGATCGCTGGTCGCAGTATAACACCAGCATGTGTGTGTATACTTTTTAGGATATTTTTCAGCCTCCTATCAGCTGGCTCCTTAAGTACGGCCCTATCTGTAGATGGTACCGCCACTTGTTCTGATAAGCGTGTGAGCGCCTTATCCACCCTGAGGGATGTTTCCCAACGCGCCTTAACTTCTGGCGGGAAAGGGTATACCGCCAATAATTTTCTATCGGGGGAAACCCACGCATCACACACTTCATTTAATTTATGTGATTCAGGAAAAACTACAGGTAGTTTTTTCACATCCCACATAATACCCTTTTTTGTGGTACTTGTAGTATCAGAAATATGTAACACCTCCTTCATTGCCCTTAACGTGTGGCCCTAAAGGAAAATACGTTTGTTTCTTCACCGTCGACACTGAAATCAGTGTCCGTGTCTGTGTCGACCGACTGAGGTAAATGGGCGTTTTACAGCCCCTGACAGTGTTTGAGACGCCTGGGCAGGTACTAATTTGTTCGCCGGCCGTCTCATGTCGTCAACCGGCTTGCAGCGTGTTGACATTATCACGTAATTCCATAAATAAGCCATCCATTCCGGTGTCGACTCCCTAGAGAGTGACATCACCATTACAGGCAATTTGCTCCGCCTCCTCACCAACATTTTCCTCATACATGTCGACACACACGTACCGACATACAGCACACACATAGGGAATGCTCTGATAGAGGACAGGACCCACTAGCCCTTTGGGGAGACAGAGGGAGAGTTTGCCAGCACACACCAAAACGCTATAATTAAATAGGGACAACCTTTATATAAGTGTTCCTCCCTTATAGCATTTAATATATATTCATATCGCCAAATCAGTGCCCCCCCTCTCTGTTTTAACTCTGTTTCTGTAGTGCAGTGCAGGGGAGAGCATGGGAGCCTTCCCACCAGCATTTCTGTGAGGGAAAATGGCGCTGTGTGCTGAGGAGAATAGGCCCCGCCCCCTTTTCGGCGGGCTTCTTCTCCGGAGTTTGTGATAACTGGCAGGGGTTAAATACATCCATATAGCCTCAAGGGCTATATGTGATGTATTTTTCGCCATACAGGTATTATACATTGCTGCCCAGGGCGCCCCCCCCCCGCGCCCTGCACCCTCCGTGATCGCTGTGTGAAGTGTGCTGACAACAATGGCGCACAGCTGCAGTGCTGTGCGCTACCTGATGAAGACTGAAAGTCTTCTGCCGCCTGGTTCCGGACCTCTTCAATCTTCAGCATCTGCAAGGGGGGTCGGCGGCGCGGCTCCGGGACGAACCCCAGGGCGAGACCTGTGTTCCGACTCCCTCTGGAGCTAATGGTGTCCAGTAGCCTAAGAAGCCAATCCATCCTGCACGCAGGTGAGTTCACTTCTCTCCCCTAAGTCCCTCGATGCAGTGAGCCTGTTGCCAGCAGGACTCACTGAAAATAAAGAACCTAAAAACTTTTTCTAAGCAACTCTTTAAGAGAGCCACCTAGATTGCACCCTGTTCGGACGGGCACAAAAACCTAACTGAGGCTCGGAGGAGGGTCATAGGGGGAGGAGCCAGTACACACCATGTGATCCTAAAAGCTTGCTTTTGTGCCCTGTCTCCTGCGGAGCCGCTATTCCCCATGGTCCTGACGGAGTCCCCAGCATCCACTAGGACGTTAGAGAAAAGATCTATGACCCAGGGATCCTGAAACAATGTTGTCCCGATGTGACTGAAGAATTTTAGCCGGGCTCCCACCTGCCAGTCTTCCAGGCATCTCGGTCCACCGTCATGCTGAAGGCTTTGAGGAAGCAGAGCTTGAGCCCTGTTCCTGTGAACCAGCAGTTGCTGGTTTGTGTGGTTTACCTCAAGCGCCTCTGGTTGTGGTAGAAGAACCTTTGAGCTTGCCCCTAAATTTGGCAGTCCGAAAGGACTGAAAATTGGGTCCCGAGTAGGTCTTCCTAGCTGGGGGAGCTGCAGAAGGGAGGTATGTGGACTTACCCGCTTTGGAGATCCATTTGTCTAGTTCATCTCCAAATAAGGCCTCGCCTTTCCTGGAGTCCGCATCCACTGTCCACTGGCGTAGCCATAGACCCCTGCGTGCAGACACTGCCATAGCTGTAGTGCGTGCATTAAGCAAGCCTATTTCTTTTATGACTTCCACCATAAAGTTTGCAGAGTTCTGTATATGTTGCAGGAGCAAAACAATCTCCCCTTGCGGTTAGGTATCTAACCTTACCTCAATGGTAAGTTAGCAATGGCTTGCGTAAGCCACCCACATGCTCTAGTGGGTCTCTGGGCCACCCCCGCAGCTGTATATAAAGATTTGAGCGTAGTCTCAATCTTGCGGTCAGCCGCGTCTTTCAGGGTAGCTGCACCCGGGACAGGCAATACAATTTTCTGTGAGAGCATGGACACCATTATTGGTGGATTTTCCCATTTTTTCCTATCCTCTGGAGGAAAAGGAAAGGATGATAATAACCGTTTAGGGATCTGAAATTTCCTATCAAGATTAACCCATGGTTCTTTAAACAGGGTATTTAATTCCTTTGACACAGGAAAAGTGGCTGAGGATTTCTTTTATATATAAAAATAACATTCCTCACTCTCCTCCCATCACCTTATCGGGGATATTCAGATAGCTACTATAGGAGCCTCTATTCCCTGCGACAGAGTACCCTTCCCCACCTCTGAGTCCACCTCACCCTCCTCCATGTCTGACTTTGCAGCATCCGAGTCAGACTGCAGGATATGGGCCAAAGTGCGATTTTGCAGACAAATGGCAGGCAAATGGTTTGGGTACTGAGTCTCATTTCATAAACTCAGTCATAGATTGTATTAAGTATTGCGTCTCTTTCTCATTCCGAGATAACTTAGTAGAGATTGTAGAAATCATTCCCCTAATGGAATCCAGCCATGTTAGCTCTGCCCCACTAGCCTGGGAAGGGACACTACATTGAGTACACCCTAGTGAACGCCCTGGGGAGAAAATAAGAATTTTCTCACCGGTAATTCTATTTCTCGTAGTCCGTAGAGGATGCTGGGAACTCCGTAAGGACCATGGGGAATAGACGGGCTCCGCAGGAGACTGGGCACTCTAAAAAAAGATTAGGTACTATCTGGTGTGCACTGGCTCCTCCCTCTATGCCCCTCCTCCAGACCTCAGTTAGGGAAACTGTACCCGGAAGAGCTGACATTACAAGGAAAGGAAATTTTGAATCCAGGGTAAGACCCATACCAGCCACACCAATCACACCGTACAACTTGTGATAACCTTACCCAGTTAACAGTATGAACAACAACTGAGCCTCACTCAACGGATGGCTCATAACAATAACCCTTATTTAAGCAATAACTATATACACGTATTGCAGAGAGTCCGCACTTGGGACGGGCGCCCAGCATCCACTACGGACTACGAGAAATAGAATTACCGGTGAGTAAATTCTTATTTTCTCTGACGTCCTAGTGGATGCTGGGAACTCCGTAAGGACCATGGGGATTATACCAAAGCTCCCAAACGGGCGAGAGAGTGTGGATGACTCTGCAGCACCGAATGAGCAAACACAAGGTCCTCCTCAGCCAGGGTATCAAACTTGCAGAACTTTGCAAATGTGTTTGAACCCGACCAAGTAGTAGCTCGGCAAAGCTGTAATGCCGAGACCCCTCGGGCAGCCGCCCAAGAAGAGCCCACCTTCCTTGTGGAATGGGCTTTTACAGATTTTGAAAGCGGCAATCCAGCCGCAGAATGAGCCTGCTGAATCGTGCTACAGATCCAGCGAGCAATAGTTTGCTTTGAAGCAGGAGCACCCAGCTTGTTGGGTGCATGCAAGATAAATAGCGAGTCAGTCTTCCCGACTCCAGCCGTTCTGGAAACATATATTTTCAAAGCCCTGACTACGTCCAGCAACTTGGAGTCCTCCAAGTCCCGAGTAGCCGCAGGCACCACAATAGGTTGGTTCAAATGAAACGATGACACCACCTTTGGGAGAAATTGGGGACGAGTTCTCAATTCTGCCCTGTCCATATGGAAGATCAGATAAGGGCTTTTACATGACAAAGCCGCCAATTCCGACACACGCCTAGCCGATGCTAAGGCCAACAGCATGACCACTTTCCACGTGAGATACTTTAGTTCCACGGTCTTAAGTGGCTCAAACCAGTGGGATTTCAGGAAATCCAACACAACGTTAAGATCCCAGGGTGCCACTGGTGGCACAAAAGGGGGCTGAATATGCAGCACTCCCTTAACAAATATCTGAACCTCAGGCAGTGAAGCCAGTTCTTTTTGAAAGAAAATGGATAGGGCCGAAATCTGGACCTTTATGGACCCCAATTTTAGGCCCATAGTCACCCCTGACTGTAGAAAGTGCAGGAATCGACCCAGCTGGAATTCCTCTGTAGGGGCCTTCCTGGCCTCACACCAAGCAACATACTTCCGCCATATACGGTGATAATGTTTTGCTGTCACGTCTTTCCTAGCTTTTATCAGCGTAGGAATAACTTCATCCGGAATGCCTTTTTCCGCTAGGATCCGGCGTTCAACCGCCATGCCGTCAAACGCAGCCGCGGTAAGTCTTGGAACAGACAGGGCCCTTGTTGCAGCAAGTCCTGTCTGAGAGGCAGAGGCCATGGGTCCTCTGTGCGCATTTCTTGCAGTTCCGGGTACCAAGTCCTTCTTGGCCAGTCCGGAACAATGAGTATTGTTCTTATTCCTCTCTTTCTTACTATTCTCAGTACTTTTGGTATGAGAGGAAGAGGAGGAAACACATATACCGACTGGTACACCCACGGTGTCACTAGGGCGTCCACAGCTATCGCCTGAGGGTCCCTTGACCTGGCGCAATATCTTTTTAGCTTTTTGTTGAGGCGGGACGCCATCATGTCCACCTGTGGCAGTTCCCATCGGTTTGCAATCAGTTGGAAGACTTCCTGATGAAGTCCCCACTCTCCCGGGTGGAGGTCGTGTCTGCTGAGGAAGTCTGCTTCCCAGTTGTCCACTCCCGGAATGAACACTGCCGACAGTGCTTGCACGTGATTCTCTGCCCATCGAAGAATCTTTGTGGCTTCCGCCATTGCCATCCTGCTTCTTGTGCCGCCCTGGCGGTTTACATGGGCGACCGCCGTGATGTTGTCTGACTGAATCAGCACTGGCCGGTTTCGAAGCAGGGGCTCTGCTTGACTCAGGGCGTTGTAAATGGCCCTTAATTCCAGTTTATTTATGTGTAGAGAAGTCTCCAGACTTGACCACAGTCCTTGGAAGTTTCTTCCCTGAGTGACTGCCCCCCACCCTCGGAGGCTTGCATCCGTGGTCACCAGGACCCAGTCCTGTATGCCGAACCTGCGGCCCTCGAGAAGGTGAGCACTCTGCAGCCACCACAGAAGAGACACCCTGGCCCTGGGGGACAGGGTGATCAGCCGATGCATCTGAAGATGCGATCCCGACCACTTGTCCAACAGATCCCACTGAAAGATCCTTGCATGGAACCTGCCGAAGGGAATGGCTTCGTATGAAGCCACCATCTTTCCCAGGACTCGCGTGCAGTGATGCACCGATACCTGTTTTGGTTTCAGGAGGTCCCTGACCAGAGATGCTAATTCCTGGGCCTTCTCCACCGGGAGAAACACCTTCTTCTGTTCTGTGTCCAGAATCATGCCCAGGAAAAGCAGACACGTCGTAGGAATCAGCTGCGACTTTGGAACATTCAGAATCCAGCCGTGCTGTAGTAACACTTCCTGAGAGAGTGTTACGCTGATCATAACTGCTCCCTGGACCTCGCCTTTATGAGGAGATCGTCCAAGTACGGGATAATTATAACTCCCTTCTGCCGAAGGAGTATCATCATTTCGGCCATTACCTTGGTAAATATTCTCGGTGCCGTGGACAGGCCAAACGGCAACGTCTGGAACTGGTAATGACAGTCCTGTACCACAAATCTGAGGTACTCCTGGTGAGGTGGGTAAATGGGGACATGCAAGTAAGCATCTTTGATGTCCAGCGACACCATAAAATCCCCCTCTTCCAGGCTTGCAATAACCGCTCTGAGCGATTCCATTTTGAACTTGAATTTCTTTATATAAGTGTTCAAGGACTTTAGATTCAGAATGGGTCTCACCGAACCGTCCGGTTTCGGTACCACAAACATTGTGGAATAGTAACCCCTTCCCTGTTGAAGGAGGGGGACCCTGACAATCACTTGCTGGAGGCACAGCTTGTGAATTGCCGCCAGCACTACCTCACTTTCCATGGGGGAAGCTGGCAAGGCTGATTTGAGGTAACGGGGGGGGGGGGGGGGTCACTTTGAATTCCAGCTTGTATCCCTGAGATACAATTTGTATAGCCCAGAGATCCACCTGTGAACGAATCCACTGGCTGCTGAAGTTTCGGAGACGCGCCCCCACCGCACCTGGCTCCGCCTGTAGAGCCCCAACGTCATGCGGTGGACTTAGTGGAAGCAGGGGAGGACTTTTGTTCCTGGGAACTTGCTGCATGGTGCAGCTTCTTACCTCTACCCCTGCCTCTGGCAAGAAAGGATGCACCCCTTACCCTCTTGCCTTTTTGGGAACGAAAGGACTGCATTTGATAATACGGTGCTTTCTTAGGCTGTGAGGAAACCTGAGGCAAGAAAGTGGACTTTACAGCTGTCGCTGTAGACACGAGGTCCGACAGACCGTCCCCAAACAACTCCTCACCCTTATAAGGCAAAACCTCCATGTGTTTTTTAGAATCAGCATCTCCTGTCCATTGCAGAGTCCATAAGACCCTCCTGGCAGAAATGGACATAGCATTACTTCTAGAGCCCAGCAGGCAAATGTCCCTCTGAGCATCTCGCATATATAAGACGACGTCTTTGATATGGCCCAGGGTTAGCAAAACAGTATCTCTGTCGAGGGAATCTATGTCGTCTAACAGAGTATCTGTCCACGCTGCTACAGCACTACACACATCCAGGCTGAAGCAATAGCAGGTCTCAGTAGAGTACCAGAGTGTGTATACACTGACTTCAGGATAGCTTCCTGCTTTCTATCCGCAGGCTCCTTTAAGGCGGCCGTATCCTGAGACGGCAGGGCCACCTTTTTAGATAAGCGTGTCAGCGCCTTGTCCACCCTAGGGGATGTTTCCCAACGTAACCTGTCCGTTGGCGGGAAAGGGTACGCCATCAGTAACCTCTTAGAAATCACTAATTTCTTATCAGGGGAACTCCACGCTTCTTCACACAATTCATTTAATTCATCAGATGGGGGAAAAGTCACTGGCTGCTTTTTCTCCCCAAACATATAAACCCTCTTGGTATTAACTGGGTTACTCTCAGAAATGTGTAATACATCTTTCATTGCAATAATCATGTATCGGATGGCCTTGGTCATTTTAGACTGTAAATGTGCCTCATCATCGTCGACACTGGAGTCGGACTCCGTGTCGGCATCTGTGTCAACCATCTGAGATAGAGGGCGTTTATGAGCCCTTGACGGCTTCTGAGACGCCTGGGCAGGCGCGGGCTGAGACCCCGGCTGTCCCAAGGCTGCAGCATCATCAAACCTTTTATGTAAGGAGTTTACATTGTCATTTAAGACCTTCCACATATCAATCTAATCAGGTGTCGGCCCCGACGGGGGCGATACCACACTTATCTGCCCTTGCTCCGCCTCCACGTAACCTTCCTCATCAAACATGTCGACACAGCCGTACCGACACACCGCACACACACAGGGAATGCTCAGACTGAGGACAGGACCCCAACAAAGTCCTTTGGGGAGACAGAGAGAGAGTATGCCAGCACACACCACAGCGCTATATAACACAGGGATTTTCACTGCTAATAAGTGATTTTCCCAATAGCTGCTTTTTTGTATTGATTTTGCGCCTAAATTTATGTGCCCCCCCTCTCTTTTTAACCCGTCTTGTACCTGGATACTGCAGGGGAGAGCCTGGGGAGCTGCTTCCAGCGGAGCTGTGAAGGGAAAATGGCGCTGGTGTGCTGAGGAAGAAGGCCCCGCCCCCTCAGTGGCGGGCTACTGTCCCGCATTTTATGTAAAAAATGGCGGGGGTTTTTACATATATACAACTGCTAGACTGTATATATGTATGTTTTTGTGCCAAAGGTACCTCAATTGCAGCCCAGGGCCCCCCCAGCGCCCTGCACCCTACAGTGACCGGAGTGTGTAAGTGTGCTGGGAGCAATGGCGCACAGCTGCGGTGCTGTGCGCTACCTTAATGAAGACAGGAGTCTTCAGCCGCCGATTTCGTCGTCTTCCAGCTTCTGTTCTTCTGGCTCTGCAAGGGGGACGGCGGCGCGGCTCCGGGAACGGACGATCGAGGACAGGTGCCTGTGTTCGAACCCTCTGGAGCTAATGGTGTCCAGTAGCCTAAGAAGCACAAGCTAGCTGCAAGCAGGTAGGTTTGCTTCTCTCCCCTTAGTCCCACGTAGCAGTGAGTCTGTTGCCAGCAGAAGCTCACTGAAAATAAAAAATAAGAATTTACTTACCGATAATTCTATTTCTCGGAGTCCGTAGTGGATGCTGGGGTTCCTGAAAGGACCATGGGGAATAGCGGCTCCGCAGGAGACAGGGCACAAAAAGTAAAGCTTTATGATCAGGTGGTGTGTACTGGCTCCTCCCCCTATGACCCTCCTCCAAGCCTCAGTTAGGATACTGTGCCCGGACGAGCGTACACAATAAGGAAGGATTTATGAATCCCGGGTAAGACTCATACCAGCCACACCAATCACACCGTACAACCTGTGATCTAAACCCAGTTAACAGTATGATAACAGAGGAGCCTCTGAAAGATGGCTCCCTACAACAATAACCCGATTTAGGTAACAATAACTATGTACAATTATTGCAGATAATCCGCACTTGGGATGGGCGCCCAGCATCCACTACGGACTCCGAGAAATAGAATTATCGGTAAGTAAATTCTTATTTTCTCTATCGTCCTAGTGGATGCTGGGGTTCCTGAAAGGACCATGGGGATTATACCAAAGCTCCCAAACGGGCGGGAGAGTGCGGATGACTCTGCAGCACCGAATGAGAGAACTCCAGGTCCTCCTTAGCCAGGGTATCAAATTTGTAGAATTTTACAAACGTGTTCTCCCCCGACCACGTAGCCGCTCGGCAGAGTTGTAATGCCGAGACCCCTCGGGCAGCCGCCCAAGAAGAACCCACCTTCCTTGTGGAGTGGGCATTTACAGATTTTGGCTGTGGCAGGCCTGCCACAGAATGTGCAAGCTGAATCGTACTACAAATCCAGCGCGCAATAGTCTGCTTAGACGCAGGAGCGCCCAACTTGTTGGGAGCATATAGTATAAACAGTGAGTCAGATTTCCTGACTCCAACTGTCCTTGAAATGTATATTTTTAAAGCTCTGACAACGTCCAACAACTTGGAGTCCTCCAAGTCGCTTGTAGCCGCAGGCACTACAATAGGCTGGTTCAGATGAAATGCTGACACCACCTTAGGGAGAAAATGCGGACGAGTCCGCAGTTCTGCCCTGTCCGAATGGAAAATCAGATATGGGCTTTTGTAAGATAAAGCTGCCAGTTCTGACACTCTCCTGGCCGAAGCCAGGGCTAGTAGCATGGTCACTTTCCATGTGAGATATTTCAAATCCACATTTTTTAGTGGTTCAAACCAATGAGATTTGAGAAAGTCCAAAACAACATTGAGATCCCACGGTGCCACTGGAGGCACCACAGGGGGCTGTATATGCAGTACTCCCCTAACAAAGGTCTGGACTTCAGGAACTGAAGCCAATTCTTTCTGGAAGAAAATCGACAGGGCCGAAATTTGAACCTTAATAGATCCCAATTTGAGACCCATAGACAATCCTGATTGCAGGAAATGTAGGAATCGACCCAGTTGAAATTCCTCCGTCGGAGCACTCCGATCCTCGCACCACGCAACATATTTTCGCCAAATGCGGTGATAATGTTGCGCGGTTACTTCCTTCCTTGCTTTAATCAAGGTAGGAATGACTTCTTCCGGAATGCCTTTTCCCTTTAGGATCCGGCGTTCAACCGCCATGCCGTCAAACGCAGCCGCGGTAAGTCTTGAAACAGACAGGGACCCTGCTGAAGCAGGTCCCTTCTCAGAGGTAGAGGCCACGGATCCTCCGTGATCATCTCTTGAAGTTCCGGGTACCAAGTCCTTCTTGGCCAATCCGGAGCCACTAGTATCGTTCTTACGCCTCTTTGCCGTATAATTCTCAATACTTTTGGTATGAGAGGCAGAGGAGGAAACACATACACCGACTGGTACACCCAAGGCGTTACCAGCGCGTCCACAGCTATTGCCTGCGGATCTCTTGACCTGGCGCAATACCTGTCCAGTTTTTTGTTGAGGCGAGACGCCATCATGTCCACCATTGGTCTTTCCCAACGGGTTACAAGCATGTGGAAAACTTCTGGATGAAGTCCCCACTCTCCCGGGTGAAGGTCGTGTCTGCTGAGGAAGTCTGCTTCCCAGTGGTCCACTCCCGGGATGAACACTGCTGACAGTGCTATCACATGATTCTCCGCCCAGCGAAGAATCCTTGCAGCTTCTGCCATTGCACTCCTGCTTCTTGTGCCGCCCTGTCTGTTTACATGGGCGACTGCCGTGATGTTGTCCGACTGGATCAACACCGGTTTTCCTTGAAGCAGAGGTTCTGCCTGGCTTAGAGCATTGTAGATTGCTCTTAGTTCCAGAATGTTTATGTGAAGAGACGTTTCCAGGCTCGACCACACGCCCTGGAAGTTTCTTCCTTGTGTGACTGCTCCCCAGCCTCTCAGGCTGGCGTCCGTGGTCACCAGGATCCAATCCTGTATGCCGAATCTGCGGCCCTCCAATAGATGAGCACTCTGCAACCACCACAGAAGAGATACCCTTGTCCTTGGAGACAGGGTTATCCGCTGGTGCATCTGAAGATGCGACCCTGACCATTTGTCCAGCAGATCCCTCTGGAAAACTCTTGCGTGGAATCTGCCGAATGGAATTGCTTCGTAAGAAGCCACCATTTTTCCCAGGACTCTTGTGCATTGATGTACAGACACCTTTCCTGGTTTTAGGAGGTTCCTGACAAGTTCGGATAACTCCTTGGCTTTTTCCTCCGGGAGAAAAACCTTTTTCTGAACCGTGTCCAGAATCATCCCTAAGAACAGCAGACGTGTTGTCGGAATTAACTGGGATTTTGGAATATTCAGAATCCACCCGTGCTGCTTTAGCACTTCTTGAGACAGTGCTAGTCCCATTTCTAGCTGTTCTCTGGACCTTGCCCTTATTAGGAGATCGTCCAAGTATGGGATAATTAATACGCCTTTTCTTCGAAGAAGAATCATCATCTCGGCCATTACCTTGGTAAAGACCCGAGGTGCCGTGGACAATCCAAACGGCAGCGTCTGAAACTGATAGTGACAGTTCTGTACGACGAACCTGAGGTACCCCTGGTGTGAGGGGTAAATTGGAACGTGGAGATACGCATCCTTGATGTCCAAGGATACCATAAAGTCCCCTTCTTCCAGGTTCGCTATCACCGCTCTGAGTGACTCCATCTTGAACTTGAACTTTTTTATGTACAGGTTCAAGGATTTCAGATTTAGAATAGGTCTTACCGAGCCATCCGGCTTCGGTACCACAAATAGAGTGGAATAATACCCCTTTCCTTGTTGTAAAAGGGGTACCTTGACTATCACCTGCTGAGAGTACAGCTTGTGAATGGCTTCCAAGACCGTCACCCTTTACCGTTGGTAAAGCAGACTTCAGGAAACGGCGAGGTGGAGACGTCTCTAGTTCCAACCTGTAACCCTGAGATATTATCTGCAGGATCCAGGGATCCACCTGCGAGTGAGCCCACTGCGCGCTGAAATTCTTGAGACGACCCCCCACCGCCCCCGAGTCCGCTTGAGAAGCCCCAGCGTCATGCTGAGGCTTTTGTAGAAGCGGGGGAGGGCTTCTGTTCCTGGGAAGGAGCTGCCTGTTGCAGTCTCTTCCCCTTTCCTCTGCCTCGTGGCAGATATGAATATCCCTTTGCTCTCTTGTTTTTAAAGGAACGAAAGGGCTGCGGCTGAAAAGTCGGTGTCTTTTTCTGTTGGGGAGTGACTTGAGGTAAAAAGGTGGATTTCCCGGCTGTAGCCGTGGCCACCAAATCCGATAGACCAACACCAAATAACTCCTCCCCTTTATACGGCAAAACTTCCATATGCCGTTTTGAGTCCGCATCACCTGACCACTGTCGCGTCCATAAACTTCTTCTGGCCGAAATGGACATAGCACTTACCCGTGATGCCAGTGTGCAAATATCCCTCTGTGCATCACGCATATAAAGAAACGCATCCTTTATTTGCTCTAAAGACAGTAAAACATTGTCCCTATCCAGGGTATCAATATTTTCAATCAGGGACTCTGACCAAGCTACCCCAGCACTGCACATCCAGGCTGTCGCTATAGCTGGTCGTAGTATAACACCTGTATGTGTGTATATACTTTTTTGGATATTTTCCATCCTCCTATCTGCTGGATCTTTAAGTGCGGCCGTCTCAGGAGAGGGTAACGCCACTTGTTTTGATAAGCGTGTGAGCGCCTTGTCCACCCTAGGAGGTGTTTCCCAGCGCGCCCTAACCTCTGGCGGGAAAGGGTTTAAAGCCAATAACTTCTTTGAAATTAGCAGTTTTTTATCGGGGGCAACCCACGCTTCATCACACACCTCATTTAATTCATCTGATTCAGGAAAAACTATAGGTAGTTTTTTCACACCCCACATAATACCCTGTTTTGTGGTACCTGTAGTATCAGCAATATGTAACGCCTCCTTCATTGCCAAAATCATATAACGTGTGGCCCTACTGGAAAATACGGTTGATTCGTCACCGTCGCCACTGGAATCAGTGCCTGTGTCTGGGTCCGTGTCGACCGACTGAGGTAACGGGCGTTTTACAGCCCCTGACGGTGTTTGAGGCGCCTGGACAGGTGCTGATTGATTGTCCGGCCGTCTCATGTCGTCAAACGACTGCTTTAGCGTGTTGACACTATCCCGTAATTCCATAAATAAAGCCATCCATTCTGGTGTCGACTCCCTAGGGGGTGACATCCCCATATTTGGCAATTGCTCCGCCTCCACACCAATATCGTCCTCATACATGTCGACACACACGTACCGACACACAGCAGACACACAGGGAATGCTCTTAAAGAAGACAGGACCCCACTAGCCCTTTGGGGAGACAGAGGGAGAGTTTGCCAGCACACACCAAAAGCGCTATATATGACAGGGATAGCCTTATAATAAGTGCTCCCTATATAGCTGCTTTAATATATATAATTTTGCCACAATTTTGCCCCCCCTCTCTTGTTTTACCCTGTTTCTGTAGTGCAGTGCAGGGGAGAGCCTGGGAGCCTTCCTGACCAGCGGAGCTGTGTGAGGAAAATGGCGCTGTGTGCTGAGGAGATAGGCCCCGCCCCTTTTTCGGCGGGCTCGTCTCCCGCTCTTTAACGGATTCTGGCAGGGGTTAAATATCTCCATATAGCCCCCGGAGGCTATATGTGAGGTATTTTATGCCAAAAAATAGGTTTACATTGCTTCCCAGGGCGCCCCCCCCCCAGCGCCCTGCACCCTCAGTGACTGCCGTGTGAAGTGTGCTGAGAGCAATGGCGCACAGCTGCAGTGCTGTGCGCTACCTTAAGAAGACTGAGGAGTCTTCTGCCGCCGATTCTGGACCTTCTTCTCTTTTCAGCATCTGCAAGGGGGCCGGCGGCGAGGCTCCGGTGACCATCCAGGCTGTACCTGTGATCGTCCCTCTGGAGCTAATGTCCAGTAGCCAAAGAAGCCAATCCATCCTGCACGCAGGTGAGTTCACTTCTTCTCCCCTAAGTCCCTCGTTGCAGTGATCCTGTTGCCAGCAGGACTCACTGTAAAATAAAAAACCTAAGCTAAACTTTTCTAAGCAGCTCTTTAGGAGAGCCACCTAGATTGCACCCTTCTCGGACGGGCACAAAAACCTAACTGAGGCTTGGAGGAGGGTCATAGGGGGAGGAGCCAGTACACACCACCTGATCATAAAGCTTTACTTTTTGTGCCCTGTCTCCTGCGGAGCCGCTATTCCCCATGGTCCTTTCAGGAACCCCAGCATCCACTAGGACGATAGAGAAAACCTAATAAATACTTTCTTTTCTAGTAAGCACAGGAGAGCCCACTAGGAGCACCCAGCTCTGGCCGGGCACAGATTCTAACTAAGGTCTGGAGGAGGGGCATAGAGGGAGGAGCCAGTGCACACCAGATAGTACCTAATCTTTTTTTTAGAGTGCCCAGTCTCCTGCGGAGCAAGTCTATTCCCCATGGTCCTTACGGAGTTCCCAGCATCCACTAGGACGTCAGAGAAAAACACTGTGCTTTACATGAAACACACTCTTTGCCTGACATACTGTATAGTGACAGCACACACACAGGAAAAGGTTAAATGCACAATTAACCCACAAAGAGCCCTTCCAGGGAGACACAGAGGGAGTATGGAACCAGCACTCAGCGCCCTTAACGCTAATGCCAAGCTTAGCCGTGTCGCAGACTAAGTACCTAGATTAGGGTCTTAGTACACTAACAATCGCTCCCCCCTGCTATGACCCCTGGTACCACTGAGGTAATCTGGAATCTCTCCGGAGGAGCTGCGCGTCCCTGTCAGTCAGCGTCTGTGTCAGCTGCAGAGGGAAAATGGTGCTGTTGAGCTGCTGGATCCGCTCATAGGAAGCCCCGCCCCTTCAATGGTGCGCGGTCTACCCACACTTTTTTTATAGTGGTTGTATGTGTCTTAAGTATAAAATGGAGACAGACTCCTTTTATGGCTATGTTGCCAGTCTGGGTACTGTGTCTGCTGTTCAGCGCCTGTGTCCGTACACAGCGGGAGATGCAGTCCGCCCCGGTGAGAAGCCGTGCGGCTCTATACCCTCATGCCGCCATAATGGCCGGCTACCCGCTAACCGGGACGCCAGCTTAGTACTCACCACTCTTTATTCTTCTGGCTCTGTTAGGGGTGGCGGCGTGCTGCGGGAATGTACGCTCGCCGTGGTGGGGCTTGCGAATAGTTCCCTCAGGAGCTAGTGTCCTGTCAGCGGGGAACGGGACCATTAACCCTTCAAGAGGTTGGGCCATCATCCCCCCCCTACGTCCCACGAAGTAGGCAGGTTGGTGCCATCCAGTCCTGTCTGAAAATAACAAACACAGAAAATAAATGCGGAAAACTCTTCGGGAGCTTCCAGAGACGTGACCGGCTCCCCCGGGCACATTTTCTAAACTGAGTCTGGTAGGAGGGGCATAGAGGGAGGAGCCGGCGCACACTATCAATTTCTTAAAGTGCCCATGGCTCCTAGTGGACCCGTCTATACCCCATGGTACTAAATGGATTTCCTAGGACATAAGAGAAAAAAATGGGTATATTGATCTTTCTGATGAAATAGCAATCATATATATGCCCATATACATGTAGTGTTATGTATATTCCTATAATGTTCTACATTTGTATTAAATTATAATAACCCTCTAGTGTCTACATCACGCTTATGAGTGAACTAACTATATACTTGACTCCACTCTTATAACTGTATCCAATAATTTATTAAATAATAACCACCCATTTGGGTAATATCAATCTACTATTACATCAGTTTGGACACATTTACAAATGTGGAGTCAGGTTTACAGCGATCTCATAAACCTTATTTGTACACTAGATTTCAAAGGTTAGAATAATTGAATACTGTCACAATACACAAATAGGGCTGTACCAAATATGGCTGCCAAACATTGAATGTTTTAATATAAAAGAAAATATTTGGGTACCTAGCAATACCTCCACACATTTCACATGATTCCCTCGCACTGCATACAGTAATGGCGTGCCTCCATTCTGTAACGAAAATATTTATATAGGCGACTTATTTTACATGCAGATTTCTGTCAAAATATCACTGGATTCACAGGGGTAAATTTACCAAGATGGGAGTTCTATTTAAGATGGGATGTTGTCCATAGCAACAGATTCTACTTCTCATTTATCTAGCACCTTCTAGATGATAATACATGGAATCTGATTGGTTGCTATGGGCAACATCCCATCTTAAATGGAACTCCCATCTTAGTAAATTTACCCCACAGCCTCAATACTGACCAATCCTAATAGGTTAAAATATTACCTTTCCCCTTCACCATCACTTGATGAGCAGCATATATTCTAAATTGGAAGTTAATCCAACCAATGAAAATGCTGTTTTATATTTGACGAGATTTACAATTATGCCTGTGGTAGTAATAAATAAGTATTTTATATGACCTTATATTGGTGCTACAATTACAGCTTTACCTGAAGGCAGACTTAATGCTCTCTCTCAAAGTGGAAGTTATTCTGCAGTTTATACAGTGAGCATAGAAGATTGGAAAGTATTCTCCTTTATTACACAAAGATTTACTATTTTATAAAATTATCTGCTGCTGAGAATTTCCAGATTTAATTCTAGCTAAATGGGGAAACAACTGGACCTACTTCATTGGGTCCATAATAAGCTCACAGGTTCTCAAAGCAAGATTAGCTTTTGGAGACTGGGTTGCCAACTAATGTGTTAAAACTTCTCAGGTTACGCGCTATATATATTTACATTTGTAGTAATTCATGTAGCAATTACTTTACCCAATCATATATATTAATGTCCACTTTCTTGTTGAGGAGCAGAGTGACAATATCTGAATATCCTCCGGTGCTTGCTAGGGACAGGGCACTTTCTCGCTCCTTGGCCAGGACGTGTGGGTCAGCACCCTGTGGACAGACATCAATGTCATCAGTCTTTGTAGGCTGTAATTGCTACATTTCATACAATGCAGTTGTTGCATAGTAGCTCCAGCCCTGCAACACATAGCTATAAATAATCTATCTTTCCTAAATACCAATGTATATATTATTGTTAAATGATACAATAAAATAAAAAAAATAAAAAAAACACACCAAAAGGTATTGTCTTATGGTAAATATATATGCTTCTTATATAGGATTAGCAAATATCCGCCTCATTATTGCCATGGGAAATCTCCCACTTAACAACAACTGTTTACTTAGAATCCAACCTTTTAGTCTACCCATATTAATTGAGAATCCTACTACTGTTTACTTATGTGTCGGACATGCTATAGCGTTACACGGGTATCCTAACTTCTGGTTTAAACAAGGTAGTTACTGTCTTGAATCTTCACATCTGCATAGAGGACAGCTGCTGCAGCTGATGTACTATATCTGCATCTATATTTATGACCAAAGACGCAGAACAGGGATGTCACAGGCCTTCATGCTTACATAATTTAATAAAATGGTCCCTAAAATCTGGCAAATAGCATATTGCCTAACCATGGGAAGAAACGTCACCTCCCACTCTCTCTGCCTTTCTCAGCATAATCCGGTTGGTGCACCACACGGTCTACATTTCAGTCAGTACATCCACTATTGTTTAACTTTATATAAGACATCCCCTTCAATAGTTCTAGGGTACAGCAGCTTACTCCCCTCCCAACCTCTAAGTTATGAATTGTACACATCTCTGAATTCTTTAATATACATGATCCATGTTTGGTTAATATCATAGTTTCACGTTCTCCCAATTATTTGTCAGTTTGCTGATTGCGGTCTGATTAGATTGTTTTCTACTCTAGTGTCGTTATCTCTAGGTTCTCTGTTCCCTTGCTTTATTTTTGTCTCCAGTTCTGATCAGACAATTAATGTTTTCTATTATTGATGTTTCTCCCTGTTTGCTTGATAAAATGTTTACTAAAGACTCTTAAAAGCAAATAAAAGGTCCCTTATTTACCAATTCTAGGAGATAACGCACAGTCTCTATCTCTCCAAATGCTGCAGCCCACATTAGAGGAGTGAAGCCTCGCTCATCTGGTCGGTTTAACAGTGTATCATCTGAGAGAAAAAATGCATAGCATAACTCTGCTTCTCATACCACAAATATGCAGGTGGCACTGGATCAGATTAGAGTAATATACCTTTTTGCAGATATTCCTTTAGCTGTGTCAGTTCCCCCTGGGCTGCAAGCTGCTGTATGGACAGGGCTAGGGTGAGGTGAAAGACACAAGAAGTCAGAGGTCATAATCCCTCAGAAAGGACCCTACCAGGACACTGCTACAGTAAATCCAGCAGACTGTGCATTATATGACCTGCCAAACGTATGTGCCATGTAGATTGGAGAATTAACATTTGGAAGGTGTCATTTAGCTTTGGTATTTCAGCACTCTTGGGGGTAAATTTACTAAGATGAGAGTTCTATTTAAGATGGGATGTTGCCCATAGCAACCAATCAGATTTCAGGTATTATCTTCTAGAAGGTGCTATGAGAAGTAGAGAAGTAGAATCGGATTGGTTGATATGGGCAACATCCCATCTTAGATAGAACGCCCATCTTAGTAAATTTACCCCTTGGTGTGAGCATGTGTGATTTCTACATTCAATGAAGAAAATGAACTTCCCTGAGCTAAATTTATCCAGTGCAACTGGTATTTGAAATTCACATTCTGAAGCAGTTTCAGAACAAAGCATGACACACAAAGGCTAGAGCATTCCCATCAGTTTGTATTCATCTGAAGAACACTGCCAATAGAACATGACCATAAACAAAGCCAAAACAACTCTTGATTTTAAGGGGTGTGGTATAGCTCATAGACAGTTAAAAGATAGACAGTCATTAGTTAGACACTATATGGTCAACAGTCAAAAGTCAGACAGGGTCAAAAGTCATTTGAACATTTTTAACCCAAATTTGGTGAAATTCGTCCGCTCGCCACGCTTCGGGCTCGGTGTCTCGCTCCGCTCGCCACAACTTTACTAAAAGGTAATAGTTTGTGACATGGATAGTAAATGAGACAAAAGTTGTAAAAAACACAGAAAAACAAAAAAAAAAAACAATTTTTCTTGTGTGACTTTTGACTGTCTGACTTTTGACCCTATCTGACTTTTGACTGTCAACCATATAGGGGGATATTCAATTAGCAGCGATAACGGACTTTTCGCGCGTAAAACCGGACTTTTCCCGCGAAACGCAATTACAGCCTATTCAATTTTCCGGGAAAAATTATCGGTGATAATTTTTTCACTAATTTCACTTCACCTACTCTGAGCAGGTGAAAAGTTGGGAAAAATCACTATTTTAAAGTAAAAATGTTTGGATATGGAACAGAACTCCTTAATGACTAATTAGGCATGATGAAGTTTTTAATTATTTTTAAATTGGCCAATAATGACGTCATTTTTGGGGTGAAAAAGTACAAAGTGATGGAAATTGGGGTTCAAGGTATGGGACAGGTATATTGGGGTGCTCTATGAGTGGGACAGGTGTTTTTAGGCTTGCAGGTGGGAGTAATCGGTTTGTTTCCACTTTTTTTTTTTTTAAAGTACCCTAAAATGACCCAAATGTATACTTATACCCATTTTCATGTACCCCAAATTTAATGAGAGCATTTATTTTGCACAAAAAAGCTTGCTTTCTATCTTTCTTTTTTAAAAATGCATATAACAGCCATTTTACACAATTTAAGTCCCCAAAAACTCTCTAATGTGATCTCTAATACACTTCTCTTCTGTTTTCCGGTTAGTTTACCATTTTTTGGGGTACAGGCTGATTTTCCCATTTTCACCTACACTTTTCACTGCAACAACTTTCACGTGAAACCCGTTTGGAATTAAATAAATCGAGAAACGGGAGCGCGCATACCCGCGAAAAGCCGCTTTCGCTGAAATTTTCGGCCGATTGCCGCAAAATAAATTTCGCCCGAAAAATTGCTGCGAATTTGTGGATAATTGAATACTCTAGAAAGTGTCTAACTAATGACTGTCTATCTTTTAACTGCATGTCTATAGACAGGAACCCGATTTTAAGCTCCGACCCCTCCCCAATAGCATTCCCTAAAATAGTACTTTGATGGGTATTCCATCTGTAATGACTGCTATTTGCTTATTAGAGTACAATCAGTAGGGAGGAGGCAATATATAATAGGATTTTACTTACCTACTGGAAAATCCTTTACTCGTAGTCCGTAGATGATACTGGGGTCCACATTAGTACCATGGGTATAGACGGGTCCACTAGGAGCCTTGGGCACTTTAAGAAATCAATAGTGTGCAGTGGCTCGTCCCTCTATGCCCCTCCTACCAGACTCGAGGAAAGAAACTGTGCTCGAGGAGACGGACATACTTTGAGAGAAGCATTTAAAAGTTAAAACGCAGGTTCTCAAACTCGGTCCTCAGGACCCCACACAGTGCATGTTTTGCAGGTCTCCTCACAGAATGACTAGTGAAATAATTAACTCCACCTGTGGACCTTTAAAAATGTGTCAGTGAGTAATTAATTCACCTGTGCACCTGCTGGGTGCACATGCCCTGTGTGGGGTCCTGAGGACCGAGTTTGAGAACCACTGATTTAAAAGAACAGTGGTGAGATTCGAAACAGCACACACAAACAAGAGGAAAGCCATGCTAACCAAACTTGAACAGGAACAGCAACAGCTGAACCAACAACAATACTGAACCAAGTAACAGTGCAGGAAAACATGAAGCACTGGCCCAGCGCCCAGTATCTTCTACGGACTACGAGAAAAGTATTTACCGGTAGGTAATTAAAATCCTATTTTCTCTTACGTCCTAGAGGATACTGGGGTCCACATTAGTACCATGGAGATGTACCAAAGCTCCCAAACCGGGTGGGTGAGTGCTGAGGTTCCTGCAGAACAGATTTACCAAACTGAAGGTCCTCAGTGGCCAAAGTATCGAACTTGTAGAACTTAGCAAACGTGTTCGAACCTAACCAAGTAGCTGCTCGGCAGAGCTGTAAAGCCGAGACACCCCGGCTAGCCGCCCAGGAGGAACCCACCAACCTAGTAGAGTGGGCCTGTACACCTAGATCTTCAAAGCCCTCCACAACATCCAAGGACTTTGAAGTAGCAGAGGTGTCAGTAACCACCAAAACGACAATCGGTTGGTTGATATGAAACGCAGACACCACCTTTGGAAGAAATTGCTGACGAGTTCTGAGTTCAGCTCTATCTTCATGAAAAATCAAATAATGGCTTTTGTGAGACAACGCCCCCAGCTCTGACACATGCCTTGCTGAAGCAGAGGCCAACAGTGCGATGGCCTTCCACGTAAGAAACTTGCCATCAACGTCCTGTAAAGGCTCAAACCATTCCGATTGCAGGAACTGCAAACACCACGTTGAGATCCCAAGGTGCCGTAGGATGCACAAAGGTCGGCTGGATGTGCAGAACACCCTTCAAAAATGTCTGAACCTCAGGGAGAGAAGCCAATTGTTCATGGAAGAAAATGAATAAGGCCGAAATCTGGACTTTTAAGGAGCCCAAACGTAGGCCCACATCCACTTCTGACTGCAGAAAAAGGAGAAAACGTCCCAGTTGAAATTCCACCGCAGGAAATTTCCTGTTCTCACACCAAGAGACGTATTTTTTCCAAATACGGTGGTAATGTTTAGACGTTAACCCCTTTCTGGCTTTTATCAAGGTTGGAATAACCCTGTCCGGGATCCCTTTCAGGGCTACAATTTGACGCTCAACCTCCATGCCGTCAAACGTAGTTGCGGTAAGTCATGATAGACGAACGGCTCCAGTTGTAGAAGATCCTTGCGAAGAGGTAGAGGCCACGGATCCTCTAGGAGCATCTCCAGTAGATCCGTGTACCAGGCCCTTCTTGGCCAGTCCGGAGCAATGAGAATAGCTTGAACCTTTTCCCTTTTTATTCTTTTGAAAATTCTTGGGATCAGTGGAAGTGGTGGAAACACGTACACCACCTGGTAGTCCCATGGAGTCACCAGAGCGTCCACCGCCACTGCTTGTGGGTCTCTCGACCTGGAACAATACCGCTTGAGCTTCCTGTTGAAACGAGAGGCTATCATGTCGATTTGTGGAATTCCCCACCGACGTGTCAAGCACCCGAACACCTCCGGGTGAAGGCCCCACTCCCATGGGTGGAGGTCGTGTCTGCTGAGGAAGTCTGCTTCCCAGTTGTCCACTCCCGGAATGAAGACTGCCGACAACGCCACAGCGTGCCGTTATGCCCAGAGGAGAATCCTTATTACCTCTGACATTGCTGCTCTGCTCTTCGTTCCGCCCTGTTGGTTTATGTACGTTACTGCCGTCACATTGTCCGACTGAACCTGAATGGCGTGATCCTGGAGATGTGATGCCCGTAGAAGGGCGTTGTATATGGCCCTTAAAAAAAAAAAAAAAAAAGGGCAGACTAGATGGGCCAAGTGGTTCTGCCGTCAAATTCTATGTTTCTACTTCCAGAATGTTGATTGGAAGAATGGATTCCTGACTTGACCATTTTCCATGGAACTGTTCCCCTTGGGTGACTGCTCCCCAACCTCTGAGGCTTACGTCTATGGTTAGCTTCTGTCAGGGTCTGTATTCCTTGTGACAGGGCTGCATCCCCCCCACACGAGTCCACTTCACCCTCCTCCGTGTCTGATACGTCATATTCAGTGTCAGCCTGCAGGATTTGGGCCAGAGTATGCTTTTGTGGACAAATGGCAGGGGTCTGAGACGCTGGTATGGGAACTGAATCTCTAGTCATCAGGTCCTCAACAGACTGTCTTAAGTATTGCGTCTCTTTCTCATATTGGATATTTTATTAGAAATATGTGAGATCATCCCTTTAAGGGAATCCAACCATGCGGGTTCAGACACACTAGCCTGAGAATGTGTACTATCCTGGGTACAATGTAGTGAATCCCCCAGGGAAGACAAACACTCTGCTGTGCAGGAAACACACTCCCTTGACATGGTAATGTGAAGGGACACACACTCATTCACAGTAAAGGTGAAAGCACAGTTAACCCACACAGAGCCCGTAGGGAGACACAGAGAAGATGGAGCCAGCCACACCGCTCTCTTTATGCTAAAGCCAAGCTCTGCTGGGTCGCAAATTAAGCTCCTTAATAGAGCTTAGTATTCTAACACCGCTCCCCACCCCCCTTACGATGACCCCCTGGTACTGCTGAGGAAACGGAGTCTTTCTGGAGGAGCTGCGCTTCCCTGCAAGTCCTGTCAGTGTGAGCTGCAGAGGGAAAATGGCGCTGGTGAGCCGCTGGATCCACTCATAGTGAAGCCCCGCCCCCGTAATGGCGCGCGGTCTTCCCGGTTCTATTATACTGGCTGAGGTGTCAGAGAAGCTTAACAGCGGGTTAGAACCCCTGTAAGCTGTTTGCCAGTGTAGGGTAATGGTAAAAAGCTCAGCTCGCCCCTCACATTAACCCTATAGGAGGTTGCTCAGCTCGCCCCTCACATTAACCCTATAGGAGGTTGCGCCCCCCCCCCCCCCCCAAGATCTCACCAAGCAGGCAGGCTGGTGCCAACCAGCCCTGTCTGAAAACAACAAACAGAAAATAAATGCAGAAAACTCTTCAGGAGCTTCCCTAAGCGTGACCAGCTCCTCCGGACACATTTTCTAAACGGAGTCTGGTAGGAGGGGAACAGAGGGAGAAGCCAGTGCACACTATTGATTTCTTAAAGTGCCCAAGGCTTCTAGTGGACCCGTCTATACCCATGGTACCCAGTATCCTCTAGGACGTAAGAAAAAATAAGAATTTACTTACCGATAATTCTATTTCTCGTAGTCCGTAGTGGATGCTGGGAACTCCGTAAGGACCATGGGGAATAGCGGCTCCGCAGGAGACTGGGCACAAAAGTAAAGCTTTAGGACTACCTGGTGTGCACTGGCTCCTCCCCCTATGACCCTCCTCCAAGCCTCAGTTAGGATACTGTGCCCGGACGAGCGTACACAATAAGGAAGGATTTATGAATCCCGGGTAAGACTCATACCAGCCACACCAATCACACCGTACAACCTGTGATCTGAACCCAGTTAACAGCATGATAACAGAGGAGCCTCTGGATAGATGGCTCACAACAACAATAACCCGATTTAGTTAACAATAACTATGTACAAGTATTGCAGACAATCCGCACTTGGGATGGGCGCCCAGCATCCACTACGGACTACGAGAAATAGAATTATCGGTAAGTAAATTCTTATTTTCTCTGACGTCCTAGTGGATGCTGGGAACTCCGTAAGGACCATGGGGATTATACCAAAGCTCCCAAACGGGCGGGAGAGTGCGGATGACTCTGCAGCACCGAATGAGAGAACTCCAGGTCCTCCTCAGCCAGGGTATCAAATTTGTAGAATTTTGCAAACGTGCTTGCCCCTGACCAAGTAGCTGCTCGGCAAAGTTGTAAAGCCGAGACCCCTCGGGCAGCCGCCCAAGATGAGCCCACCTTCCTTGTGGAATGGGCATTTACAGATTTTGGCTGTGGCAGGCCTGCCACAGAATGTGCAAGCTGAATTGTATTACAAATCCAACGAGCAATAGTCTGCTTAAAAGCAGGAGCACCCAACTTGTTGGGTGCATACAGGATAAACAGCGAGTCAGATTTTCTGACTCCAGCCGTCCTGGAAACATATATTTTCAGGGCCCTGACTATGTCCAACAACTTGGAGTCCTCCAAGTCACTAGTAGCCGCAGGTACCACAATAGGTTGGTTCAGATGAAACGCTGAAACCACCTTAGGGAGAAAATAAGGACGAGTCCTCAATTCCGCCCTGTCTGAATGGAAGATCAGATAAGGGCTTTTACAGGATAAAGCCGCCCATTCTGACACGCGCCTGGCCGAGGCCAGGGCCAACAGCATGACCACTTTCCATGTGAGATATTTTAACTCCACAGATTCAAGTGGTTCAAACCATTGTGACTTTAGGAACCCCAAAACTACATTGAGATCCCAAGGTGCCACTGGAGGCACAAAAAGGAGGCTGTATATGCAGTACCCCCTTTACAAACGTCTGAACTTCAGGAACTGAAGCTAGTTCTTTCTGGAAGAAAATTGACAGGGCCGAAATTTGAACCTTAATGGACCCCAATTTTAGGCCCATAGACACTCCTGTTTGCAGGAAATGCAGGAATCGACCTAGTTGAAATTCCTCCATCGGGGCCTTACTGGCCTCGCACCACGCAACATATTTTCGCCAAATGCGGTGATAATGCTTTGCGGTTACATCCTTCCTGGCTTTGATCAGGGTAGGGATGACTTCATCCGGAATGCCTTTTTCCTTCAGGATCCGGCGTTCAACCGCCCTGCCGTCAAACGCAGCCGCGGTAAGTCTTGGAATAGACAGGGTCCTTGATGGAGCAGGTCCCTTCTTAGAGGTAGAGGCCACGGGTCCTCCGTGAGCATCTCTTGAAGTTCCGGGTACCAAGTCCTTCTTGGCCAATCCGGAGCCACGAGTATAGTTCTTACTCCACTCCGTCTTATAATTCTCAGTACTTTTGGTAAGAGAGGAAGAGGAGGGGACACATACACTGACTGGTACACCCACGGTGTTACCAGAGCGTCCACAGCTATTGCCTGAGGGTCCCTTGACCTGGCGCAATACCTGTCCAATTTTTTGTTTAGGCGGGACGCCATCATGTCCACCTTTGGTTTTTCCCAACGGTTTACAATCATGTGGAAGACTTCTGCTGAGGAAGTCTGTTTCCCAGTTGTTCACTCCCGGAATGAACACTGCTGACAATGCTATCACATGATTTTCCGCCCAGCGAAAAATCCTTGCAGCTTCTGCCATTGCCCTCCTGCTTCTTGTGCCGCCCTGTCTGTCTACGTGGGCGACTGCCGTGATGTTGTTCGACTGGATCAGCACCGGCTGACCTTAAAGCAGAGGTCTTGCTTGGCTTAGGGCATTGTAAATGGCCCTTAGCTCCAAGATATTTATGTGAAGTGATGTCTCCAGGCTTGACCACAAGCCCTGGAAATTTCTTCCCTGTGTGACTGCTCCCCAGCCTCGCAGGCTGGCATCCGTGGTCACCAGGACCTAGTCCTGAATGCCGAATCTGCGCCCTCTAGAAGATGAGCACTCTGCAACCACCACAGAAGAGACACCCTTGTCTTTGGTGACAGGGTTATCCACTGATGCATCTGAAGATGCGATCCGGACCATTTTTCCAGCAGGTCCCACTGGAAAGTTCTTGCGTGGAATCTGCCGAATGGAATTGCTTCGTAGGAAGCCACCATTATTTCCCAGGACCCTTGTGCACTGATGCACTGACACTTGGCCTGGTTTTAGGAGGTTTCTGACTAGTTCGGATAACTCCCTGGCTTTCTCCTCCTGGAGAAACACCTTTTTCTGGACTGTGTCCAGGATCATCCTTAGGAATAGAAGACGTGTCGTCGGGATCAGCTGCGATTTTGGAATATTAAGAATCCAACCGTGCTGCCGCAACACTACTTGAGATAGTGCTACCCCGACTACCAACTGTTCCCTGGATCTTGCCCTTATCCGGAGATCGTCCAAGTAAGGGATAATTAAAACTCCCTTCCTTCGAAGGAGTATCATCATTTCGGCCATTACTTTGGTAAAGACCCGGGGTGCCGTGGACAAACCAAACGGCAGCGTCTGAAACTGATAGTGACAGTTCTGTACCACAAACCTGAGGTACCCTTGGTGAGAAGGGTAAATTGGGACATGGAGATAAGCATCCTTGATGTCCAGAGACACCATATAATCCCCTTCTTCCAGGTTTGCAATCACCGCTCTGAGTGACTCCCTCTTGAATTTGAACCTTTGTATGTAAGTGTTCAAGGATTTCAGATTTAAATTAGGTCTCACCGAGCCGTCCGGCTTCGGTACCACAAACAGCGTGGAATAATACTCCTTTCCCTGTTGTAGGAGGGGTACCTTGATTATCACCCGCTGGGAATACAGCTTGTGAATGGCTTCCCATACCGCCTCCCTGTCGGAGGGAGACGTCGGTAAAGCAGACTTTAGGAAACGGCGAAGGGGAGACGTCTCGAATTCCAATTTGTACCCTTGAGATACCACCTGAAGGATCCAGGGGTCCACCTGTGAGTGAGCCCACTGCACGCTGACATTTTTGAGACGGGCCCCCACCGTGTCTGAGTCCGCTTGTAAAGCCCCAGCGTCAGCGACTTGGCAGAAAACGGGAGAGGGCTTCTGTTCCTGGGAACTGGCTGTTTGCTGCAGCCTTTTTCCTCTCCCTCTGCCACGGGGCAGAAATGAGGAGCCTTTTGCCCGCTTGCCCTTATGGGGCCCAAAGGACTGCGCCTGCTAATACGGCGTCTTCTTATGTTGAGAGGCTACCTGGGGTAAAAATGTGGATTTCCCAGCCGTTGCCGTGGCCACCAGGTCTGTTAGACCTACCCCAAATAACTCCTCCCTTTTATAAGGCGATACTTCCATATGCCTTTTGGAATCAGCATCACCTGACCACTGTCTTGTCCATAACCCTCTTCTGGCAGAAATGGACAGCGCACTTACTCTTGATGCCAGTCGGCAAATATCCCTCTGTGCATCACGCATATATAGAAATGCATCTTTTAAATGCTCTATAGTCAGTAATATACTGTCCCTATCTAGGGTATCAATATTGTCAGTCAGGGAATCCGACCAAGCCACCCCAGCACTGCACATCCAGGCTGAGGCGATTGCTGGTCGCAGTATCACACCCGTGTGAGTGTATATACATTTTACTGCTTTCTGTCAGCAGGTTCCTTAAGGGCGGCCGTAGCCGGGGACGGTAGTGCCACCTGTTTAGACAAGCGTGTGAGCGCTTTATTCACCCTAGGGGGTGTTTCCCAACGTGCCCTATCCTCTGGCGGGAAGGGGTATGATGCTAATAACTTTTTAGGAATTAACAGTTTTTATCGGGGGAAACCCACGCATCATCACACACTTCATTTAATTCCTCAGATGCAGGAAAAACTACAGGCAGTTTTTTCTCACCCAACATAATACCCTTTTTAGTGGTACTGGTATTATCAGAAATGTGTAAAAACATTTTCCATAGCCTCAATCATGTAACGTGTGGCCCTACTGGAAGTCACATTCGTCTCTTAATCGTCGACACTGGAGTCAGTATCCGTGTCGGCGTCTGTATCTGCCATCTGCGGTAACGGGCGTTTTAGAGCCCCTGATGGCTTTTGAGACCCCTGGACAGGCACAGGCTGAGTCTCATGTCATCAATCTTTTGTAAAGAGCTGACACTGTCACATATTCCTTCCATAAGCTCATCCACTCAGGTGTCGACTCCCTAGGGGGTGACATCTCTGTTACAGGCAATTTCTCCGCCTCCACATCATTTTCCTCCTCATACATGTCGACACAACGTACCGACACACAGCACACACACAGGGAATGCTCTGATAGAGGACAGGACCCCACTAGCCCTTTGGGGAGACAGAGGGAGAGTATGCCAGCACACACCAGAGCGCTATATATATATATATATACAGGGATAACCTTATATAAGTGTTTTTCCCCTTATAGCTGCTGTATTGTTATACTGCGCCTAATTAGTGCCCCCCTCTCTTTTTTAACCCCTTTCTGTAGTGTAGTAACTGCAGGGGAGAGCCAGGGAGCTTCCCTCCAACGGAGCTGTGAGAGAAAATGGCGCCAGTGTGCTGAGGAGATAGGCTCCGCCCCCTTCTCGGCGGCCTTTTCTCCCGTTTTTCTGTGGAATCTGGCAGGGGTTAAAATTCATCCATATAGCCCTGGGGGCTATATGTGATGTATTTTCGCCAGCCAAGGTGTTTTACATTGCTGCTCAGGGCGCCCCCCCCTAGCGCCCTGCACCCTCTGTGACCGGAGTGTCAAGTGTGCCTGAGTAACAATGGCGCACAGCTGCAGTGCTGTGCGCTACCTTGTTGAAGACAGATGTCTTCTGCCGCCGCTTTTTCCGGACCTTTTCTTGCTTCTGGCTCTGTAAGGGGGCCGGCGGCGCGGCTCTGGGACCGAGCTCCGAGGCTGGGCCTGTGTTCGGTCCCTCTGGAGCTAATGGTGTCCAGTAGCCTAAGAAGCCCAATCCACTCTGCACGCAGGTGAGTTCGCTTCTTCTCCCCTTAGTCCCTCGATGCAGTGAGCCTGTTGCCAGCAGGTCTCACTGAAAATAAAAAACCTAAAACTAAACTTTCACTAAGAAGCTCAGGAGAGCCCCTAGTGTGCACCCTTCTCGGCCGGGCACAAAAATCTAACTGAGGCTTGGAGGAGGGTCATAGGGGGAGGAGCCAGTGCACACCAGGTAGTCCTAAAGCTTTACTTTTGTGCCCAGTCTCCTGCGGAGCCGCTATTCCCCATGGTCCTTACGGAGTTCCCAGCATCCACTAGGACGTCAGAGAAAACTGGCTTAAACATCAGCGCCCAGTCCGCCGACCTATCTGACAATCAGTAAGTGCATACACATTTACCAATCGTCGGCTTGTTATGTTGTGCCTGTCGTCACTACTGAGTGGGCATTTACATGTGCCCGCCCAGTTGTGCTGTCAGTCACCAGCGACCTCGGCAGCAGGTAGGTATTCACCGCCCATACACATACCACAATGCGCTTATATATCGGCCATTATCTGTGCTGCAGGAACAACACGATGTGTCTGTGAACAAAGTCGTTCACAGACCTATCGGGGCTACACATCCATGAACATGCTCACAATATATCGGCCGTTCAAGTGAATGGCCGATATATCCGCCAGTGTGTACCCAGCATAAGACACTCCTGTGCATCTGCTGAAGCCTTACTGGATGCTGTAGAATACAGCACATTGTCAAGGGCTAAATTTGAGGTTCTCCAAACAATGTACTATTTTGGAGACAAATGTTAAAAACCAAAAAAAATTTTTTTTAAACTAAACATCAGGTTCTAAAACCAGGCACTTACAATTGTATTTATGCCCGAAATTTAAAAAGTCCCAAACTGTAGCTATAACTATAGCAAATCGCGATCCAACCAGAATTTTTACGATCACCCGCGGGCGCATACGCAGCGCCCATTTTGCATATGCGCCTGCAATTTCTGCAGGGGGGGGGGGCACCGATAGTGCAATCCCCTCTGCCTGTCAATCAGAGGCTGTCGCGGGGCAGGTGGGCAACGTTCCATTCCCAGGGAGAAGACGGAGCGTTGCGGGGGCGGTGCGGCGCGAATGGGGGTGGAGGCAGCCAAACGAGGGCGTGTCGGGGGCGTGATCATGGTCGGCTGCGTGACGTCACATGCAGCCGCTGAGATCAAGAACATGGCGGCGGGGCTCTTGCGAGCGTACCTAAGCTGCGCCGGCAGGAGCCATCCTTAGTTTCTGCTAACAAGCAGAAACTGCAATCCGTTCGCAATTTCTGCTTGTTGAACTGGGGGAGGCGCCGGTCAGCATGCTGGGAGGCCATGCCCAGCAATGGGCGGCCCCCAGCATGCTAGAAAAGGATTGCAAATTCTGCTAATTAGCTGAATTTGCAATCCTTACTGAATTAGGCCCTAAATGCAGACCTGCCAGGGGCATAAAACTTGCAATAATGTTCTTGAAATCTTGTTTGTATATATTCTCTGAGACTTAGTTGACATTTGACCACAGTAGGTAACTCTGAGAAACTGAAAAACATCACCTACTGGGCTGCTTAAAGAAATATTATAAACATATTAACTGTATGATAAATAAGCATTTGTCCCATGTACTCACAGTCAAGTGTTGCAGGCAATACAGATACCATGTTTCCTCGCTGCCGGTTCGTTAAGGTAGTTGAGTATTTCAAAGGGCCAACTGTATGAAAGGAAGAGTGTTTGCTCACAGCTGTTCATACATACATACATACATACAAGAGCAGTCATTGAGCTATCAGGAACATAATGGACATTGCATTGCACTTTCCACCTATTATGTACTGAAACTTTGTTTATGAATTTATCACCATAACCCCAACATCTGCATCCTAGTACGCAGCACAGATCACTAATGCAAGCAGGTGTCTACTTATATCAGACTCCTCCTGCTGATTACACATTAGTGCTATTGCTGCTACTTCCATGTAAGCAGCAGTGATAGCAACTCCAATCACATCTCATTCAGGCCCACTGGGGTTGATTCAGAGATGGATGCAGATGCTGCGTCCATGTGGTCTGCGCACGTGCACTGACCGCAGTGTGCTTGTGTGACCCTTCTCCACAAGATGACTGACAGTGGCGTGCGTTTGCAGGGCAGCGATGCAGCATTTTGCAGGCATGGCGGGCTGAACGGGGGTGTGCCATCACACGCAGCACCTCTGATAAAAAAGTGGTGGTGGACCGCCTGACAACGCCAGGGGTCAACCTTAATTTGATGTGTCCGCAGGTGGCACCATATATGCTGGGCAGCCATTCCCTGTTCTGGGCGGCCCCCAGCATGTGAGGAGATGGACACAGATCTGGCAGCGTATGCAGCGATCTGCGTTCATCTCTGAATCAGGTCCATTGGGGCAGATGTATTAAGCCTGGAGAAGTGATACAAAGGATAAGTGGAAGGTGATAACGCATCAGCCAATCATTACGTGTTAGAAAAAATAGGATTTTAATACCTACCAGTAAATCCTTTTCTCTTAGTCCGTAGAGGATGCTGGGTATGCTTCAAGAACCATGGGGTATAGACGGGATCCGCAGGAGACATGGGCACAATAGAAGACTTTGAATGGGTGTGAACTGGCTCCTCCCTCTATGCCCCTCCCCCAGACTCCAGTTATAGGAACCGTGCCCAGGGAGACGGACATTTCGAGGAAAAGGATTTATTTCATTATTTTAAACTAAGGTGAGATACATACCAGCTCGTACCACTAACACGCCATACAACATGGCATTCAACAACAACGCATGCAACGGCATGACCAACAACAGTCACAGATCGACTGAACTCAACGCAACATGAGCGTAACTATAATCAAACTGCAAATACAGCCCGCACTGGGACGGGCGCCCAGCATCCTCTACGGACTAAGAGAAAAGGATTTACCGGTAGGTATTAAAATCCTATTTTCTCATACATCCTAGAGGATGCTGGGGATGCTTCAAGAACCATGGGGTTTATACCAAAGCTCTAGAATGGGCGGGAGAGTGCGGATGACTCTGCAGCACCGATTGACCAAACAAAAGGTCCTCCTCAGCCAGGGTATCAAACTTGTAAAACTTCGCAAAGGTGTTTGAACCCGACCAAGTAGCAGCTCGGCAAAGTTGTAACGCCGGGACTCCCCGGGCAGCCGCCCAGGATGAGCCCACCTTTCTGGTAGAATGGGCTTTCACCGATTTCGGTAACAGCAATCCTGCCATAGAATGAGCCTGCTGAATCGTATTACAAATCCAGCGCGCAATAGTCTGCTTAGAAGCAGGAGCCCCAATCTTGTTGGGAGCCCACAGGACAAACAGAGCCTCTGTTTTCCTAATCTGCGCCGTTCTGGCGACATAGATCTTCAAAGCTCTGACCACATCGAGAGACTTTGACTCCGCCAAGGCGTCAGTAGCCACTGGCACCACAATTGGCTGGTTAACATGAAATGATGAAACCACTTAAGGCAGAAATTGCTGACGAGTTCTCAACTCCACTCTATCAGCATGGAAAATCAAATAGGGGCTTTTGTGAGACAAAGCCGCCAGCTCAGACACTCGCCTTGCAGATGCCAAGGCCAACAACATGACCACTTTCCAAGTAAGGAATTTTAACTCAACCTTGCGCAAAGGTTCAAACCAATGTGATTGCAAGAATTGCAACACCACATTAAGGTCCCATGGTGCCACTGGGGGCACAAAGGGAGGTTGGATGTGCAGCACGCCGTTTACGAAGGTCTGAACTTCTGGAAGGGAGGCCAATTCTTTTTGAAAAAAGATCGACAAGGCCAAAATCTGTACTTTAATGGTGCCTAACTTTAGGCCAGCATCCACACCTGCTTGTAGGAAATGGAGCAAACGCCCCAGGTGATATTCTACCGTAGGAGCCTTCTTGGATTCACACCAAGACACATATTTTCTCCAAATACGGTGGTAATGCTTCGCCGTTACTTCTTTCCTAACATGAAAAAGTGTAGGAGTGACTTCACTGGGAATACCCTTTCGGGCTAGGATTTAGCGTTCAACCGCCACACCGGCAAACGCAGCCGCGGTAAGTCCTGATACACGCACGGCCCCTGTTGTAACAGGTCCTCCCGAAGAGGAAGAGGCCAGGGATCTTCTATGAGCAACTCCTGAAGATCTGGATACCAGGCCCTTTTTGGCCAATCTGGGACAATGAGGATCGCCTGAACCCTTGTTCTTCTTATAATTTTTATCACCTTTGGAATGTGTGGAAGTGGAGGGAACACATAGACCGATTGAAACACCCACTGTGTCACTAGGGCGTCCACTGCTATCGCCTGAGGGTCCCTTGACCTGGAACAATATCTCTGAAGTTTCTTGTTGAGACGGGATGCCATCATGTCCACTTGAGGAACTCCCCAACGACTTGTCACTTCTACAAAGACTTCTTGATGAAGACCCCACTCTCCGGGATGGAGATCGTGTCTGCTGAGGAAGTCTGCTTCCCAGTTGTCGACTCCTGGAATGAAGACCGCTGCCAGAGCGCTGACATGTCTTTCCGCCCAGCGAAGAATCTTCGTGGCCTCAGCCATCGCCGCTCTGCTCTTTGTTCCGCCTTGGCGGTTTATGTACGCCACTGCTGTCACGTTGTCTGACTGAATCAAGACCGGTAGACTTCGAAGAAGATGTTCTGCTTGCAGTATGCCGTTGTGGTTGGCTCTTAATTCCAGAATGTTTATGTGTAGACAAGCTTCCTGGCTTGACCACTTTCCCTGAAAGTTTCTTCCCTGTGTGACTGCTCCCCAGCCTCGGAGGCTTGCATCCGTGGTCACCAGGATCCAATCCTGAATCCCAAACCTGCGTCCCTCCAGAAGGTGAGAACTGTGCAGCCACCACAGAAGGGAAATTCTGGTCCTGGGAGATAGAATTATTTTCCGGTGCATGTCCAGGTGAGACCCGGACCACTGGTCCAGCAGGTTCCACTGAAACACCCTGGCATGGAACCTGCTATACGGAATGGCCTCGTAGGCCGCCACCATCTTCCCCAGCAACCAAATGCGGTGAAGAACTGACAGCTTTGCCGGTTTCAGAATCTGTTTTACTATGTTCTGTATTTCCAGAGCTTTTTCCACTGGAAGAAAAACTCTCTGCAATTCTGTATCCAGAATCATACCCAAGAACGACAGCCGTGTCGTTGGATCCAACTGTGATTTTGGCAAATTTAGGAACCAACCGTGTTGTTGCAGAATCGTCAGTGAAAGAGCAACATTCTTCAACAATTGCTCCTTGGACCTCGCCTTTATGAGGAGATCGTCCAAGTACGGGATAATTGCGATTCCCTGCTTGCGCAGGAGAACCATCATTTCCGCCATTACTTTGGTGAAAATCCTCGGAGCCGTGGACAGACCAAACGGCAACGTCTGAAATTGGTAATGACAATCCTGTACAGCAAATCTCAGGTAAGCCTGATGTGGAGGATATATGGGGACATGTAAGTAGGCATCATTTATGTCGACCGACACCATAAAATCCCCCTCCTCCAGACTGGAGATCACTGCTCGTAGAGACTCCATCTTGAACTTGAATTTTTTTCAGAAAGAAATTGAGGGATTTTAGGTTTAGAATCGGTCTGACTGAGCCATCCGGCTTCGGGACCACGAACAGGCTCGAATAAAAACCTTCCCCCTGTTGAGACGGGGGTACCTTGACAATCACTGGATTTTGACACAATTTCAGTATCGCAGCGCTTACTATCTCCCTTTCTGGAAGAGAAGCTGGCAAGGCCGATTTGAAAAATCGGTGAGGGGGCACGTCTTGAAACTCTAACTTGTACCCTTGGGTTACTATGTCTACTATCCAAGGATCCAGGTCCAAGTGCACCCAGACCTGACTGAAGAGTTCGAGACGTGCCCCCACTGGAGCGGACTCCCGCAGAGGAGCCCCAGCGTCATGCGGTGGATTTGGTAGAAGCCGGAGAGGACTTCTGCTCCTGGGAACTTGCCACAGCCTGTGACCTTTTTCCCCGTCCTCTCCCCCTCGCAGCAAGGAAGGAGGACCCACGTCCTTTTTTTAATTTATTGGGCCGAAAGGACTGCATCTGATAGTGAGGCGATTTCTTCTGCTGTGCAGGGACATAAGGTAAAAATGAAGACTTACCCGCGGTAGCCGTAGACACCAGGTCAGTGAGGCCATCGCCAAACAAGACCCTACCGTTAAACGGAAAAGATTCCATCGCCTTCTTAGAGTCAACATCAGCATTCCATTGATGTATCCACAACGCTCTCCTTGCTGAGACCGCCATGGCATTGGCCCTTGAACCTAAAAGGCCAATATCCCTTACAGCTTCCTTTAAATATGCTGCAGCGTCCCTGATGTGACCCAGAGTCAAAAGCACACTATCCCTGTCTAGGGAATCTACCTCAGATGACAAGTTATCTGTCAACCGTTCAATAGCGCTACTCACCCATGCCGCAGCAACGGCAGGCCTGAGCAGCGACCCCGTAATGACATAAATAGATTTCAGTGTATTTTCCTGCTTACGATCCACAGGATCCTTTAGGGCTGCCGTGTCAGGAGACGGAAGCGCCACCTTTTTGGATAGACGCGATAAAGCTTTGTCTACCGTGGGGATTGACTCCCACCTTTCCCTGTCCCGAGAAGGGAACGGATATGCCACTGGAATTCTTTTGGGAACATGTATCCTTTTGTCAGGATTTTCCCAAGCTTTTTCAAAAAGGGTGTTCAGCTCATGAGAGGGAGAATACGTTACCTCAGGTTTCTTTCCTTTATACATACAGACCCTAGTATCAGGAACAGCGGGGTCCTCAGTGATATGTAAAACATCTTTTATTGCCACAATCATGTACTGAATACTCTTAGCCAGTTTTGGATGTAATCTGGCATCACTATAGTCGACACTGGAATCAGAGTCCGTGTCGGTATCTGTGTCTGCTATCTGGGTAAATGGCCGTTTCTGTGATCCCGAAGGAGCCTGGGCCTGTGACAAAGCATCTTCCATGAATTTCCTCCATGTCTGGTTCTTAGACTCAGATTTATCAAATCTCTTAGCTAACTTAGTCACATTTGCGTTTAAAACACTTAACATATTCACCCAATCATCTGTCGGCGGTGCCGACACTGCCACTCTCACAGAATTGTCTGTCCCCACTCCAGCCTCCTCCTGGGAAGAGCATTCAGCCTCAGACATGTCGACACACACACACACACACACACACACACACACGTACCGACGCAACCACACTGCGGCTATAGGAGACAGACCCACACTAAAGCCTGCCAGAGAGAGACAGAGAGTTCTGCCAGCTCACACCCAGCGCCTATCCCGGTACTGAGGCCAGTAATAAGACTGCCCAGACCTGCTAGCGCTTTTTTCATATAAAATAAATCACCAAATTTTCAGCCCCCCCCCCCCCGTTTTGCACCCTGTTACTTGGACAGTGTGGAGGTCAGGGCCAGTGTCTCTGCAGCCTTCTGTGAAGAGAAGAAATGGCGCTGGTCACAGCTGTGCGGGCTAAGCCCCGCCCACTACATGGCGCGCTTCCATCCTGCTCAAAATCTTTATACTGGCGGGGGTCCCTTAACTAGTGCCTGGGCACTGTTAACTTCTATGTCAGTGCTGTCTGAGGTCCCCCCATGCTGCCCAGGGCGCCCCCCCTGCGCCCTGCAGCGCCGTGATCTGTGTGGGAGCATGGCGCGCTGCGCGATACCTCAGACGCGTCTTCTGCCGGCACTGAAGTCTTCTGTTCTTTTCATACTCACCCGGCTTCAATCTTCTGGCTCTGTGAGGGGGGTGACTGCGCGGCTCCGGGAACAAGCAGCTAGGCGTACCAAGTGATCGAACCCTCTGGAGCTAATGGTGTCCAGTAGCCTAAGAAGCAGATCCCTTGAACTCTTAAGAAGTAGGTCTGCTTCTCTCCCCTCAGTCCCACGATGCAAGGAGCCTGTAGCCAGCAGGTCTCCCTGAAAACAAACCTAATAAAGTATTTTTCTGAGAAACTCTGGAGAGCTCCTCTGTGTGCATCCAGTCTCACTGGGCACAGAATCTAACTGGAGTCTGGAGGAGGGGCATAGAGGGAGGAGCCAGTTCACACCCATTCAAAGTCTTATAGTGTGCCCATGTCTCCTGCGGATCCCGTCTATACCCCATGGTTCTTGAAGCATCCCCAGCATCCTCTAGGTATGAGAAATGACAGTTAGGAGCGGATTTGTTGGTGCATTATCACCTTCCACATATCACTGCTTTATCACTTCTCCAGGCTTAATACATCTGCCCCATTGTCTCTTAGGGAAATTTAAGGTGATGTAAATTTTGTAGCTTCTGCGTAATCAAACCACACAAAGTTTATTTTTTTTCAAATGAAACTACATCCACAGATATTTTACTTTTGACAATATCATGGTTTGTTTTTTAGCAATAACCAATGGCATTCTCTCGTGTTCAACAATGTTAGCAAATATCAGGATGCTTCATTACCTATATGCTATGCATGCACAAAGATTTGATCAAAAGGGTTGTATAAATCTTTGCCCTACATGTTGATCGCTACTTTTACATCGACTGTAAATAAGAATTTACTTACCGATAATTCTATTTCTCGGAGTCCGTAGTGGATGCTGGGGTTCCTGAAAGGACCATGGGGAATAGCGGCTCCGCAGGAGACAGGGCACAAAAAAGTAAAGCTTTACTAGGTCAGGTGGTGTGCACTGGCTCCTCCCCCTATGACCCTCCTCCAGACTCCAGTTAGGTACTGTGCCCGGACGAGCATACACAATAAGGGAGGCATTTTGAATCCCGGGTAAGACTCATACCAGCCACACCAATCACACCGTACAACTTGTGATCTAAACCCAGTTAACAGTATGACAACAGAAAGGGCCTCTTAAAGATGGCTCCTTAACAATAACCCGAATTAGTTAACAATAACTATGTACAAGTATTGCAGATAATCCGCACTTGGGATGGGCGCCCAGCATCCACTACGGACTCCGAGAAATAGAATTATCGGTAAGTAAATTCTTATTTTCTCTATCGTCCTAAGTGGATGCTGGGGTTCCTGAAAGGACCATGGGGATTATACCAAAGCTCCCAAACGGGCGGGAGAGTGCGGATGACTCTGCAGCACCGAATGAGAGAACTCCAGGTCCTCCTTTGCCAGGGTATCAAATTTGTAAAATTTTACAAACGTGTTCTCCCCCGACCACGTAGCTGCTCGGCAGAGTTGTAATGCCGAGACCCCTCGGGCAGCCGCCCAAGATGAGCCCACCTTCCTTGTGGAGTGGGCTTTTACAGTTTTAGGCTGTGGCAGGCCTGCCACAGAATGTGCAAGTTGAATTGTGTTACAAATCCAACGAGCAATCGACTGCTTAGAAGCAGGTGCGCCCAACTTGTTGGGTGCATACAATATAAACAGCGAGTCAGATTTTCTGACTCCAGCCGTCCTTGCAATGTATATTTTTAAGGCTCTGACAACGTCCAACAACTTGGAGTCCTCCAAGTCGCTAGTGGCCGCAGGCACCACAATAGGTTGGTTCAGATGAAATGCTGATACCACTTTAGGGAGAAAATGCGGACGAGTCCGCAGTTCTGCCCTATCCGAATGGAAGATTAGATAAGGACTTTTATAAGATAAAGCCGCCAATTCAGATACTCTCCTGGCAGAGGCCAGGGCTAGTAACATAGTCACTTTCAATGTGAGATATTTCAAATCCACCTTTTTCAATGGTTCAAACCAATGGGATTTGAGGAAATCTAAAACTACATTTAGATCCCACGGTGCCACCGGAGGCACCACAGGAGGCTGTATATGCAGTACTCCCTTGACAAAAGTCTGGACCTCAGGGACAGAGGCCAATTCTTTTTGGAAGAATATTGACAGGGCCGAAATTTGAACCTTAATGGATCCCAATTTGAGACCCATAGATAATCCTGATTGCAGGAAATGTAGGAAACGACCCAGTTGGAATTCCTCCGTCGGAACCCTCCGATCCTCGCACCACGCTACATATTTTCGCCAAATGCGGTGATAATGTTTCACGGTGACTTCCTTCCGTGCCTTAATCAAGGTAGGAATGACTTCTTCTGGAATGCCTTTCCCTTTTAGGATCTGGCGTTCAACCGCCATGCCGTCAAACGCAGCCGCGGTAAGTCTTGAAAAAGACAGGGACCCTGCTGTAGCAGGTCCCTTCTCAGAGGTAGAGGCCACGGTTCGTCCGTGAGCATCTCTTGAAGTTCCGGATACCAAGTCCTTCTCGGCCAATCCGGAACCACTAGTATTGTTCTTACTCTTCTTTGCCGTATGATCTTCAATACCTTTGGTATGAGCGGCAGAGGAGGAAACACATACACTGACTGGTACACCCAAGGAGTTACCAGTGCGTCCACAGCTATTGCCTGTGGATCTCTTGACCTGGCGCAATATTTGTCCAGTTTCTTGTTGAGGCGAGACGCCATCATGTCTACAATTGGTCTTTCCCAACGGTCTATTAACATGTTGAAGACTTCTGGATGTAGACCCCACTCTCCCGGATGAAGATCGTGTCTGCTGAGGAAGTCTGCTTCCCAGTTGTCCACGCCCGGGATGAACACTGCTGACAGTGCTATCACGTGATTCTCCGCCCAGCGAAGAATCTTGGCAGCTTCTGCCATTGCACTCCTGCTTCTTGTGCCGCCCTGCCTGTTTACATGGGCGACCGCCGTGATGTTGTCCGACTGAATCAACACCGGCTTTCCTTGCAGGAGAAGTTCCGCCTGGCTTAGAGCATTGTAGATTGCTCTTAGTTCCAGAATGTTTATGTGAAGAGACTTTTCCAGACTCGTCCATACTCCCTGGAAGTTTCTTCCTTGTGTGACTGCTCCCCAGCCTCTCAGGCTGGCGTCCGTGGTCACCAGGATCCAATCCTGAATGCCGAATCTGCGGCCTTCTAATAGGTGAGCCTTCTGCAACCACCACAGAAGTGACACCCTTGTCTTTGGTGACAGGGTTATTCGCAGGTGCATCTGCAGATGCGACCCTGACCATTTGTCCAACAGATCCCTTTGGAATATTCTTGCATGGAATCTGCCGAATGGAATTGCTTCGTAAGAAGCCACCATTTTTCCCAGGACTCTTGTGCATTGATGTACTGACACTTTTCCTGGTTTTAGGAGGTTCCTGACCAGATCGGATAACTCCTTGGCTTTTTCCTCTGGAAGGAAAACCTTTTTCTGAACCGTGTCCAGAATCATTCCTAGGAACAGCAGACGAGTTGTCGGGATTAAATGGGATTTTGGAATATTCAGAATCCACCCGTGTTGTCTTAGCACCTCTTGAGATAGTGCTAAAGCTGTCTCCAGCTGTTCTCTGGACCTTGCCCTTATTAGGAGATCGTCCAAGTATGGGATAACTAATACGCCTTTTCTTCGAAGAAGAATCATCATCTCGGCCATTACCTTGGTAAAGACCCGAGGCGCCGTGGACAATCCGAACGGCAGCGTCTGAAACTGATAGTGACAGTTTTAAACAATGAACCTGAGGTACCCCTGGTGTGCGGGGTAAATCGGAACGTGTAGATACGCATCCTTGATGTCCAAGGATACCATAAAGTCCCCTTCTTCCAGGTTCGCTATCACTGCTCTGAGTGACTCCATCTTGAACTTGAACTTTTTTATGTAGAGGTTCAAGGACTTCAGATTTAGAATAGGCCTTACCGAGCCATCCGGCTTCGGTACCACAAATAGAGTGGAATAATACCCCTTTCCTTGTTGTAATAGGGGTACTTTGACTATCACCTGCTGAGCGTACAGCTTGTGAATGGCTTCCAACACCCTCTCCCTTTCGGAAGAGACGGTTGGTAAGGCAGACTTCAGGAAACGATGAGGAGGATCCGTCTCTAATTCCAACCTGTACCCCTGAGATATTATCTGCAGGATCCAGGGGTCTACCTGCGAGTGAGCCCACTGCGCGCTGTAATTTTTGAGACGGCCCCCCACTGTCCCCGAGTCCGCTTGAGAGGCCCCAGCGTCATGCTGAGGTTTTTGCAGGAGCCGGGGAGGGCTTCTGTTCCTGGGAAGGAGCTGCCTGTTGGTGTCTCTTCCCTCTTCCTCTGCCTCGTGGCAGGTACGACAAACCCTTTGCTCTCTTATTTTTGTAGGAGCGAAAAGGCTGCGGTTGAAAGGTCGGTGCCTTTCTCTGTTGGGGAGTGACTTGAGGTAAAAAAGTGGATTTCCCGGCAGTAGCCGTGGCCACCAAGTCTGATAGACCAACTCCAAATAACTCCTCCCCTTTATACGGCAAAACCTCCATGTGACGTTTTGAATCCGCATCGCCTGTCCACTGTCGTGTCCATAAGGCTCTTCTGGCTGAAATGGACATAGCACTCACCCGAGATGCCAGTGTGCAAATATCCCTCTGTGCATCACGCATATAGATAAATGCATCCTTTATTTGTTCTAACGACAGTAAAACATTGTCCCTATCTAGGGTATCAATATTTTCAATCAGGGATTCTGACCAAACTACTCCAGCACTGCACATCCAGGCAGTTGCTATAGCTGGTCGTAGTATAACACCTGCATGTGTGTATATATTCTTTTGAATAACTTCCATCTTTCTATCTGATGGATCCTTAAGTGCGGCCGTCTCAGGAGAGGGTAACGCCACTTGTTTGGATAAGCGTGTGAGCGCCTTGTCCACCTTAGGGGGTGTTTCCCAGCGCGCCCTAACCTCTGGCGGGAAAGGGTATAATGCCAATAACTTTTTTGAAATTATCAACTTTTTATCAGGAGCAACCCACGCTTCATCACACACGTCATTTAATTCTTCTGATTCAGGAAAAACTGTTTGTAGTTTTTTCACACCATACATAATACCCTGTTTTACGGTATCTGTAGTATCAGCTAAATGTAACGTCTCCTTCATTGCCAAAATCATATAACGTGTGGCCCTACTGGAAAATACGTTTGAATTTCCACCGTCGTCACTGGAATCAGTGCCCGTGTCTGGGTCTGTGTCGACCGACTGAGGCAAAGGGCGTTTTACAGCCCCTGACGGTGTTTGAGGCGCCTGGACAGGCATTAATTGATTGTCCGGCCGCCTCATGTCCTCAACTGACTGTTTAAGGGAAGATCAACCATCACGTAATTCCACAAATAAAGGCATCCATTCTGGTGTCGACCCCCTGGGGGGTGACATCTGCATATTTGGCAATTGCTCCGCCTCCACACCAATATCGTCCTCATACATGTCGACACCACGTACCGACACACACCGCAAACTCACAGGGAATGCTCTAATGAAGACAGGACCCACTAGCCCTTTTGGGGAGACAGAGGGAGAGTCTGCCAGCACACACCACAAAGCGCTATATATACAAGGGATATCCTTATATTAAGTGCTCCCTTATAGCTGCTTTAATATATATATATATAGCCATTAATGTGCCCCCCCTCTCTGTTTTACCCTGTTTCTGTAGTGCAGTGCAGGGGAGAGACCTGGGAGCCGTTCTGACCAGCGGAGCTGTGACAGAAAATGGCGCCGTGTGCTGAGGAGATAGGCCCCGCCCCTTTTTCGGCGGGTTCTTCTCCCGCTATTTTTCCAGTCAGGCAGGGGTTAAATATCTCCATATAGCCCCTATGGGCTATATGTGAGGTATTTTTAGCCTTGTATAAGGTTTATATTTGCCTCTCAGAGCGCCCCCCCCCAGCGCTCTGCACCCTCAGTGACTGCCCAGTGAAGTGTGCTGAGAGGAAAATGGCGCACAGCTGCAGTGCTGTGCGCTACCTTATGAAGACTGAGGAGTCTTCAGCCGCCGGTTTCCGGACCTCTTCACGCTTCAGCATCTGCAAGGGGGTCGGCGGCGCGGCTCCGGGACCGGACTCCACGGCTGGGCCTGTGTTCGATCCCTCTGGAGCTAATGGTGTCCAGTAGCCAAGCAGCAAATCCACTCTGCATGCAGGTGAGTTTACTACTTTCCCCCTAAGTCCCACGTTGCAGTGATCCTGTTGCCAGCAGGACTCACTGTAAAGAAAAAAACCTAAACTAAACTTTCTCTAAGCAGCTCTTTAGGAGAGCCACCTAGATTGCACCCTTCTCGTTCGGGCACAAAATCTAACTGGAGTCTGGAGGAGGGTCATAGGGGGAGGAGCCAGTGCACACCACCTGACCTAGTAAAGCTTTACTTTTTTGTGCCCTGTCTCCTGCGGAGCCGCTATTCCCCATGGTCCTTTCAGGAACCCCAGCATCCACTTAGGACGATAGAGAAAAAGGAAATGTTTTGAAAGGGTATTCAGAGCCTTAGGAGTTGTCACAAGATTGGTTATGGGTGACTTACAGTCAAACAACCAATCATATGCCAACCTCCTCAATGCTGAATGCCCTCTTCCACTTTAAAAATGAAAGGGTTCCATCAAACGTGACAGGCTCCTCTGATATGCCAGGTTAACAACTTGATGAGTCAGTGGTTATCCTCACCGCTGTCTCTGCTAGTTACACTTCGTACATAGCAGGGATATATTCGTTAAAAAGATCAATCGCCATACTGACTGTTAATAACAGCAGCACTGCCGTGATTAGTAGTAATACATACAGATGTGTCCTCATACATCATTGCTGCAGTCGCACCAAGCAGCCACTCTCGGTGCACCAGGTCCTCTGAAAATCTGCTTGCATTGGGCGTCTTTTGTGCATCTTGTTTGTAGAAAATGCATCTTAGTTGCAACGCGATGCACCAGGAGACTGTGCTGATATATTTGATATAGGACACTTGAACTGTATACCTGTGTGTGTCTGAGTCTCTCTATTTGTATACGAAGTGCTACACACACAATATACAAGTGTCATATCAAATTAATCAGTACAGTCTCCTGGCACATCTTAGTCACATTGAATTGCGAATAAGATGCAATTTTGCCAAAACAAGGCACCCGACACTAGCAGAGTTGCACGGGACCAGGCCCCTCACTCGTGCCAGGGCTCTTACGCTGCATGGCCTATTGAAGGTAGATGTATGAGGACACATCTGTAGGCCCCTAAACATTAAGTATGTACTTCCTGTAGGCAATACAAACTTGTCTCCACTGTCCCCACAATCTAGCACAATAGTGACACTTCTCATCATGCCTGACAGCTGTCTTCTCACATGCTAATTGAAACCATCTACAAAAGGGAGAATATCAAAAAGTTGTTTCTGAGAGCGGCAATCTGTAATGCCCGATCATCACAAGGGTGTCACGTACTCAAATTGCAACTACGGACCCTATAATGTCAGTATGTACTTACCACACAGTTCATTAATTTTAGGTTTTGTTTAAAAAACTCTACAACGATAATAAGGCATCACAAATCTAAGGTCAGCAAAGGGCTGAATGTGCCTGACTAACTGAAATACTTACCGTTCAAATGGGTCACCTCTTCCTCAGTATCTGATCCACTCTGGGGTGCAGGGTAAAGATGTAAGATGACAGTGGTCCCCTCACCCATGATAGGGCAGGCAGTAGTAGCTGCCACATGGTCTGCCATTTCTAGTGACAAAAAAAATAAGAATTTACTTACCGATAATTCTATTTCTCATAGTCCGTAGTGGATGCTGGGAACTCCGTAAGGACCAGGGGGATAGCGGCTCCGCAGGAGACTGGGCACATCTAAAGAAAGCTTTAGGACTAGCTGGTGTGCACTGGCTCCTCCCCCTATGACCCTCCTCCAAGCCTCAGTTAGGATACTGTGCCCGGACGAGCGTACATAATAAGGAAGGATATTGAATCCCGGGTAAGACTCATACCAGCCACACCAATCACACCGTACAACTTGTGATCTGAACCCAGTTAACAGTATGATAACAACGAAGGAGCCTCTGAAAAGATGGCTCACAACAACAATAACCCGATTTAGTTAACAATAACTATGTACAAGTATTGCAGACAATCCGCACTTGGGATGGGCGCCCAGCATCCACTACGGACTATGAGAAATAGAATTATCGGTAAGTAAATTCTTATTTTCTCTGACGTCCTAGTGGATGCTGGGAACTCCGTAAGGACCATGGGGATTATACCAAAGCTCCCAAACGGGCGGGAGAGTGCGGATGACTCTGCAGCACCGAATGAGAGAACTCCAGGTCCTCCTCAGCCAGGGTATCAAATTTGTAGAATTTAGCAAACGTGTTTGCCCCTGACCAAGTAGCTGCTCGGCAAAGTTGTAAAGCCGAGACCCCTCGGGCAGCCGCCCAAGATGAGCCCACTTTCCTTGTGGAATGGGCTTTTACAGATTTTGGCTGTGGCAGGCCTGCCACAGAATGTGCAAGCTGAATTGTACTACAAATCCAACGAGTAATAGTCTGCTTAGAAGCAGGAGCACCCAGCTTGTTGGGTGCATACAGGATAAACAGCGAGTCAGACTTTCTGACTCCAGCCGTCCTGGAAACATATATTTTCAGGGCCCTGACAACGTCAAGTAACTTGGAGTCCTCCAAGTCCCTAGTAGCCGCAGGCACCACAATAGGTTGGTTCATGTGAAAAGCAGAAAACACCTTAGGGAGAAATTGAGGACGAGTCCTCAATTCTGCCCTGTCAGAATGAAAAATTAAGTAAGGGCTTTTATATGATAAAGCCGCCAATTCTGACACACGCCTGGCTGAAGCCAGGGCTAACAGCATCGTCACCTTCCATGTGAGATATTTTAAGTCCACAGTGGTGAGTGGTTCAAACCAATGTGACTTAAGGAACCTCAAAACAACATTGAGATCCCAAGGTGCCACTGGAGGCACAAAAGGAGGTTGTATATGCAGTACCCCTTTTACAAATGTCTGAACTTCAGGTACTGAAGGCAGTTCTTTCTGGAAGAAATCGACAGGGCCGAAATTTGAACCTTAATGGACCCTAATTTTAGGCCCATAGACAGTCCTGTCTGCAGGAAATGGAGGAAACGACCTAGTTGAAATTCCTCTGTAGGGGCCTTCTTGGCCTCACACCACGCAACATATTTTCGCCAAATGCGGTGATAATGTTTTGCGGTTACATCCTTCCTGGCTTTGACCAGGGTAGGGATGACTTCATCTGGAATGCCTTTTCCCTTCAGGATCCGGCGATCAACCGCCATGCCGTCAAACGCAGCCGCGGTAAGTCTTGGAACAGACAAGGCCCCTGCTGGAGCAGGTCCTTTCTTAAAGGTAGAGGCCACGGGTCTTCCGTGAGCATCTCTTGAAGTTCCAGGTACCAAGTCCTTCTTGGCCAATCCGGAACCACGAGTATCGTTCTTACTCCTCTCCTTCTTATGATTCTCAGTACTTTTGGTATGAGAGGCAGAGGAGGGAACACATACACTGACTGGTACACCCACGGTGTCACCAGAGCGTCCACCGCTATTGCCTGAGGGTCCCTTGACCTTGCGCAATATCTGTCCAGTTTCTTGTTAAGACGGGACGCCATCATGTCCACCTTTGGTTTTTCCCAACGGTTTACAATCAGTTGGAAGACTTCTGGGTGAAGTCCCCACTCCCCCGGGTGGAGGTCGTGTCTGCTGAGGAAGTCTACTTCCCAGTTGTCCACTCCCGGAATGAACACTGCTAACAGTGCTATCACATGATTTTCCGCCCAGCGGAGAATCCTTGCAGCTTCTGCCATTGCCCTCCTGCTTCTTGTGCCGCCCTGTCTGTTTACGTGGGCGACAGCCGTGATGTTGTCCGACTGGATCAATACCGGTTGACCCTGAAGCAGAGGCTTTGCTTGACTTAGGGCATTGTAAATGGCCCTTAGTTCCAGGATATTATGTGAAGTGATGTCTCCAGGCTTGACCATAAGCCCTGGATATTTCTTCCCTGTGTGACTGCTCCCCAGCCTTGCAGGCTGGCATCCGTGGTCACCAGGACCCAGTCCTGAATGCCGAATCTGCGGCCCTCTAGAAGATGAGCACTCTGCAACCACCACAGGAGGGACACCCTTGTCCTTGGTGACAGGGTTATCCGCTGATGCATCTGAAGATGCGACCCGGACCATTTGTCCAGTAGGTTCCACTGGAAAGTTCTTGTGTGGAATCTGCCGAATGGGATTGCTTCGTAGGAAGCCACCATTTTTACCCAGAACCCTTGTGCATTGATGCACTGAGACTTGGTTCGGTTTTCGGAGGTTCCTGACTAGCTCGGATAACTCCCTGGCTTTCTCCTCCGGGAGAAACACCGTCTTTCTGGACTGTGTCCAGGATCATCCCTAGGAACAGAAGACAAGTCGTCGGAACCAGCTGCGATTTTTGCATATTGAGAATCCACTCGTGCTGCCGCAACACTACCCGAGATAGTGCTACACCGACCTCCAACTGTTCTCTGGATCTTACCCTTATCAGGGAATCGTCCAAGTAAGGGATAACTAAAATTCCCTTCCTTCGAAGGAATATCATCATTTCGGTCATTACTTCAGTAAAGACCCGGGGTGCCGTGGACCATCCCTACGGCAGCGTCTGAACTGATAGTGACAGTTCTGTACCATAACCTGAGATACCCTTGGTGAGAAGGGCAAATTTTGACATGAAGGTAAGCCTCCTTGATGTCCCGAGACATCATGTAGTCCCCTTCTTCCAGGTTTGCAATCACTGCTCTGAGTGACTCAATTTTGAATTTGAACCTCTGTATGTAAGTGTTCAAAGATTTTAGATTTTAAAATCGGTCTCACCGAGCCGTCTGGCTTCGGTACCACAATAGTGTGGAATAATACCCCGTTCCCTGTTGCAGGAGGGGTACCTTAATTATCACCTGCTGGGAATACAGCTTGTGAATGGCTTCCAAAACTGCCTCCCTGTCAGCGGCAGACGTCGGTAAAACAGACTTTTGGAAACGGCGAGGGGAATACGTCTCGAATTCCAATTTGTACCCCTGAAATATTACCTGAAGGATCCAGGGGTCTACTTGCGAGTGAGCCCACTGCGCACTGAAATTCACTGAGAACGGGCCCCCACCGTGCCTGAACTTGTAAAGCCCTAGCGTCATACTGAGGGCTTGGCAGAGGCGGAAAAGGGTTTCTGTTCCTGGGAACTGGCTGATCTCTGCAGCCATTTTTCTCTCCCTCTGTCACGAGCAGAAAAGAGGAACCCTTTTGTCCGCTTGCCAACCAGGACTGCGCCTGATAATACGGCGTCTTATTTTGAGAGGCGACCTAGGGTACATCCCCTTTTTTAAGGCAATACTTCCAAATGCCGTTTGGAATCCCTGACCACTTTACTGGTAGAATACAACGCACTTATACTTGATGCCAGTCGGCAAATATTCCGCTGTGCATCATGCATATATAGAAATGCATCTTTTAATTGCTCTATAGCACAGGTTCTCAAACTCGGTCCTCAGGACCCCACACGGTTCATGTTTTGCAGGTCACCTGTAGATTTTTGAAATGTGACAGTTGGTGATACAGAGCAGCTGCTGGGTGACATGGAAAACGTGAACCGTGTGGGGTCCTGAGGACCGAGTTTGAGAACCACTGCTCTATAGGCAATAATATACTGTCCTTATCTAGGATATCAATATTTCCAGTCAGGGAATCCGACCACGCCAACCAGCACTGCACATCCAGGCTGAGGCGATTGCTGGTCGCAGTATAACACCAGTATGTGTGTAAATACATTTTAGGATACCCTCCTGCTTTTTATCAGCAGGATCCTTAAGGGCGGCCATCTCAAGAGAGGGTAGAGCCCTTGTTCTTACAAGCGTGTGAGCGCCTTATCCCCTGTAGGGGGCGTTTCCCAACGCACCCTAACCTCTGGCGGGAAAAGGTATACTGCCAATAACTTTTTAGAATTATCAATTGTCATCGGGGGGAAACCCACGCATCATCACACACCTCATTTTATTTTTCAGATTCAGGAAAACTACAGGAAGTTTTTCCTCACCAAACATAATACCCCTTTTTTTGGTGGTATTCATATTATCAGAAAAGTGTAAACATTTTCCATTGCATCAATCATGCAATGTGTGGCCCTATTGGAAATCACGGTCGTCTCTTCACCGTCGACACAGGAGTCAGTATCCGTGTCGGCATCTGTATCTGAGGTAACGGGCGCTTTAAAGCCCCTGTATGAGACGTCTGGACATGCACAAGCTGAGTAGCCGGCTGTCTCATGTCAACCACTGTCTTTTATACAAAGCTGACACTGTCACGCAATTTCAACAGTACATCCACTCAGGTGTCGACCCCCTAGGGGGTGACAACACTATTACAGACACTCTACTCCGTCTCCACATCATTTTTCTCCTCATACATGTCGACACCAACGTACCGACACACAGCACACACACAGGGAATGCTCTGATAGAGGACAGGACCCACTAGCCCTTTGGGGAGACAGAGGGAGAGTTTGCCAGCACACACCAGAGCGCTATATATATACAGGGATAACCTTATATAAGTGTTTTTCCCTTTATAGCTGCTGTATTGTTTATACTGCGCCTAATTTGTGCCCCCCTCTCTTTTTTAACCCCTTTCTGTAGTGTAGTGACTGCAGGGGAGAGCCAGGGAGCTTCCCTCCAACTGAGCTGTGAGGGAAAATGGCGCCAGTGTGCTGAGGAGATAGGCTCCGCCCCTTTCTCGGCATCCTTATCATCCGTTTTTTTATATGTTTTGGCAGGGGTTAAATGCATCCATATAGCCCAGGAGTTATATGTGATGCATTTATTTTAGCCATATAAGGTTTTAATCGATTTATTGCGTCTCAGGGCGCTGCCCCCCCAGCGCCCTGCACCCTCAGTGACCGGAGTGTGAAGTGTGCTGAGAGCAATGGCGCACAGCTGCGGTGCTGTGCGCTACCTTATCTGAAGACAGGATCGTCTTCTGCCGCCGATTTCACCGGACCTCTTCGCTCTTCTGGCTCTGTAAGGGGGCCGGCGGCGCGGCTCCGGGACCCATCCAGGCTGAACCTGTGATCGTCCCTCTGGAGCTAATGTCCAGTAGCCTAAGAAACCCGATCCACTCTGCACGCAGGTGAGTCCGTTTCTTCTCCCCTTAGTCCCACGATGCAGTGAGCCTGTTGCCAGCAGGTCTCACTGAAAATAATAAACCTAAACTAAAACTTTCACAAAGAGCTCAGGAGAGCCCCTAGTGTGCACCCTTCTCGTCGGGCACAGAAATCTAACTGAGGCTTGGAGGAGGGTCATAGGGGGAGGAGCCAGTGCACACCAGCTAGTCCTAAAGCTTTCTTTAGATGTGCCCAGTCTCCTGCGGAGCCGCTATCCCCCTGGTCCTTACGGAGTTCCCAGCATCCACTAGGACGTCAGAGAAATAAGATTTCATGGTGCAAATATACTTGTTGTACATTAGAAGCACCCATAATCTGGCGCCTATTGCGGGAGTCACGGGTGTGATAATATGTATATGCTAGTTTCATCCATTCCCTTGTGTATTAGTGTGCAACTGAATGTGCAAGCACTGACACGCCCACTTTCTGCACCCCTAGACACAGTTGCTCCGCTGGTGGTTCTACACAGTCCACCATCATGTTCACCATCAACAATTGTACCTGCAACCTATGGCAAGCGCAGTGTTTCCATCTGAACATGCCCTCAGAGAACGCAGTCTCCTTGCAATGACACACCCGCAGCACTCCCATTACACGCCAAGACTTTGCACTCCCTTTAGGCCGCCTCCTCATCGCTCTGCCGCTTGTACTCTGTTACTAGCTCTCCCGTAAGCAGTAGCACATTTGTGCAAGCACTCAGGATAAAGCATGCACAGGATATGATGCGCAGTAGCAAATGATCGTCCAGCTGAGAAAACATTGGCATTGCATGTGATTTGTGTGCACCTCTGTGTAAGGAGTGGAGTTGAGAACCTGTTCATAAACCATTAGTATTTCTGCATCATACATAGATGGCGCTAAAGCAATATGGCCCAAATGGAAATCTAAAAATCATCTACTTATAGGCAAGAAATAAAATTGGGACCAGAATAATCACGCAGCAGATCCATGACAAACATGACTAGTCTATTACAGTATAATGAAAAGATATGTGTTGCACAATGTGGATACTAATATATGGGATAATGAATCCCACTGCTGTAAATGTCAGGGATATTGGAAGTCGCCGATGAAATATGTGACTTTCTATACAGGACATGGAAATTAGAGCCAACAGCTGATATCTGTAATAATTTACAATAACACAAATGTCAAAAATAACAATAGGAGCAATTACAGAACACACTTAAAATATCCCAAATAATTTATTGGCAGCGCCTTCGTAAGTCATAAACTTTAAATCTACTTTAATTTGATTTGTGTTTTTGCTCACACACAGCGCTCACCCATATACCTAT
>NC_086444.1:632261970-632269470 GCF_028390025.1 Pseudophryne corroboree | reverse complement strand
TGCGAAATTCCCACTTTAATTGGAGAATGTCATCCATCTTTTGGTCTATGACCTCGACCGGATCCTCGGTACTATTCGTAATATATGTGCAGCATTTCACGCCGTACTGCGTTGCCAGTGTGACACAATATCCACCTGTCACTGCTGTGAGATAATTAAGAACCATTCTATGCTGAACCAGTTCTGTTTTATAAGCTTGAAGCTCTCTTCCAGTATACCTAAAAGTGTCATCATACATTTCTGTGATATTGTCTAATAAATTTGCAAGCGCAGAGATATACCTATAGTTCAGCACTCCTCTAGCGGTGCGAGTGAAATCTAGCGCAAGTAGAACCTGAATCCCGGTGGATTCATGGATCATGTCAGAGGCCGAATGCTCTGTCCTTTCTGTCAGTTGCCTTTTAACTACGTGCTCGTAATGGGTGTGAGTATAAGGAGCTTGGGCACCACGGTGTATATCTTTCATTTTGGCATGTGATACAGTCATTACTTCAGGCAGTACTTTTCCAATATAACACAATCCTTCAGAGTTTGGGGCAAGCCACTTATACGCCTTCCTCCCGCATATGAAATATGCATCATCGGGGAGAACATATGGGACGGAGTAGGACATAACCATATTACACATCTTCCATGTGAAATCTCCTAACCCTAATTCTCCCATCTGTCTAGTACATGTATCAGTTTGTATGATATGTGCACAGTATCCTGGTGATACCTCTCCAACTCTCGTAATCCTACTTCCTAGGGTATACCTATATCGGAAAGATTTTTCTCTACTGGTTATGTGGCGTATAAGCTCTGTATCTGTAGGCATTCTATCTGCTCTATATGAAAAGGTCATGGTTTGGTTACTCCATGACACTTCCCAATTTCCCGGCTTTCGGGGATTGGAAATGTTAAAACATATTAGGGACTTATCCACATGATATTGGTGGAGCTTCAAACTAGGAGGGCTGGAGATATTAAACCTCCTGTCCACCGGCCTCCCACCACTTAGCTCAAGTACCTCCCCTATAGTTAAAGGGAAGGGCACTAATCCTGATTTGCTATGGCCTTGAGGTACTTGAGAGCATACCCAACAATCTGTCTGATTTAACACATTGCCCACTAAGGAGTGATAGTCACTCAATGGATGCCGGTCCATGTGGATATTAAAACTGGATTGGCATTTCTTGATGCACCCATCCTCAACTACATTGTCACAGAGCCTACAGATACAGTTTTCTTCAGCTAACAATCCTTCACAATTCCTTCTATTGTCAATGCTATCAGATCGTTTTCTGATACTCGCCTTTACTTGTTGATTAAGTTGTTCTTGGAAAACTACGCCTCCATCTTTGTCATCAGAACCCATTCCAGAACCTCTCTCGACCTCCATGGTACTCTCGCCGGAACAGACTGCTCTGGTCAACATCATGGTCAACAGGAAAATCCGGATCACAGTCTCTTGGGGCAAGTCCATCTTTTAGGAGGAAACGGAGAAGAATGAGAAGGGGGAAAAAATAGTTGAGGGAGAGGGGATGGGAAGTGGAGAAAAACAATAAAAGGGGACAGGGAATCGACAACTGCTTTTGATCTTATGATTTTCAATGCTCAGGTGCCGCCTCAGTCCTCTTGGAACAGACACTCCAGTGATACAACTTCCTCTACCGTCTGTTCCTTATCACGGGACCTCTCTGGATCAGCAACCTTCTTACAGTGGGACGAATGAACCCAAGTCTCTCTCTCGGCAACCTTCAATGCTGTAGTGCTAGTCAATAAGACTTGGTATGGTCCTTCCCATCTGTCAATAAGGCAACCTGAGCGTAGAAAATTCCGTATCATTACATAATCCCCAGGTTCAATGTCATGACAATTACTATCTGGTAAATCAGGAACCACCAACTTCAAATTATCATTTTGATTCCTTAGCTGTTTACTCATGTTAACCAGGTACTTTACAGTCACTTCATTGTTACACTTCAAATCATCCTGAGGGTTAATCATAACATGCGGTTGTCGACCAAATAAGATCTCAAAGGGAGACAGATTAAGAGGGGACCTGGGAGTGGTTCTGATGCTGTATAGTACAATGGGTAAAGCTTCTGGCCATGTCAATCCTGTCTCTGCCATAACTTTGCTCAGTTTATTTTTAATAGTGCTGTTCACTCTTTCCACCTTCGCACTCGCCTGGGGGCGGTATGGAGTGTGCAGCTTACTATCAATTCCCATTAACTTACACATTCCTTGAAAGACATCACCTGTAAAATGGGTACCCCTATCACTTTCAATTATTCTAGGGATACCGTATCTACATACAAATTCCTGCACAATTTTCTTAGCAGTAAACATAGCGGTATTTGTGGCCGCAGGAAATGCTTCGACCCAATTTGAGAATACATCTATACAAACAAGTACATATTTCGACAAGGGGGTAATTGTATAAAGTCAATCTGTATTACCTGAAAAGGGCCGCCTGTAGGTGGGATATGAGATGGTTCTGTTGGTATTGCCTTTCCGATATTCTTTCTCAAGCAGGTAAGGCATGACATTGCTCTCTTACCTGCATGAGATGAAAATCCTGGGGCGCACCAATATGCTCTTACCAACTTACACATTCCCTCCTTGCCCAGATGAGTCAGCCCGTGTGCTGCCTCAGCTAAACATGGAAGGTATGCTCTGGGGGCCACTGGTTTACCTTGTCCATCCGTCCAGAGTCCTGAGGACTCCTGGCCATATCCTTTTGCCTTCCAGACTGCCTTTTCCTGTGTGGAACACAAATTTTGCATTTCACACAACTTTTGTGTGTTGATGGTATTAAATACCATCAATTGTGTGGTGTCTGTCTGTCTGGGGGTACCAGCTGCTAACTTAGCAGCTTCGTCTGCTCGGCTGTTACCAAGTGATACTGGGTCCTGGCTATATGTGTGTGCTTTACACTTGATAACAGCCACTCTGTCGGGTTCCTGTATCGCTGTTAGAAGCCTTTTGATGTGAGCTGCATGCGCTACCGGTGTACCAGCTGCCGTCATGAAATTTCTGAGGCGCCATAGGGCTCCGAAATCATGGACTACCCCGAATGCGTATCTAGAGTCGGTGTAGATATTGGCTGACTTGCCCTTAGCCAATTCACATGCTCTGGTTAGGGCGACCAGTTCAGCAACCTGGGCTGAGTGAGGTGGGCCTAGCGGTTCTGCTTCTATGGTGCCTTGGTCATCTACGACTGCGTATCCAGTACACAAGTCTCCCGAGTCTGACTGTCTGTGACAACTACCGTCAGTGTAGAAAGTAAGATCTACATCTTCCAGTGGGTTGTCACTGATGTCAGGCCTTGCCGTGAAATTTTGGGTCAAATATTCCATACAATCATGCATGTCATCTTTTGTATTAAATCCTCCTTCCCCACCACTCTCATCCTCCACCCTTTGTGCCTGTCCAGGCACACCTGGGAGATATGTTGCAGGATTTAATGCACTGCATCTCCTTATGGTGATGTTTACGGGGGCCATTAGTGCCAATTCCCATCTTGTAAACCGCGCTGATGAGACGTGTCTGGTTTGGGCAGAATTTAGCAAGGCTGACACTGCATGTGGTGTATGAATTGTGAGGTTGTGACCTAGCACTACATCTTCGCTTTTTGTTACTAGCAATGCTATCGCAGCAATGCTTCGCAAGCATGTGGGGAGGGATCGCGCTACCGTATCTAGCTGAGCGCTGTAGTATGCTACCGGCCTGCTGGCATCACCGTGCTTTTGGGTTAGGACGCCTGCCGCGCAACCAGCACTTTCTGTTCCGTACAGCTCAAAGGGTTTCCCATAGTCTGGCATACCTAATGCTGGCGCCTGCGTTAGGCACTGTTTAAGTCTCTCAAATGCCATCTCGGACTCGTCTGTATGCGAAATCCGATCAGGTTTGTTTGAGGAGACCATCTCCTGCAAAGGTAACGCTAGAATGGAAAATCCTGGGATCCAGTTACGGCTATACCCACACATTCCTAAAAACGTTCTGATCTGTTGCTGGGTTTGTGGCAGAGTCATGTCTCTAATTGCTTGGATTCTATCAGCGGTCAGGTGTCTCAGTCCTTGTGTTAGACAGTGTCCTAGATATTTTACTTTAGTTTGGCATAATTGCAATTTGTCTTTGGAAACCTTGTGTCCTGTGTCTGAAAGATGAAACAGGAGCTGTTTCGTATCCTTCAGGGAAGCTTCCAATGAATCTTAACACAGTAGTAAATCATCCACGTACTGTATCAATATTGATCCACTCTCTGGTTGGAAAGACTGTAAACAATCATGCAAAGCCTGGGAAAATATACTTGGACTGTCTATGAAACCTTGTGGTAATCGAGTCCATGTGTATTGGACTCCTCTGTATGTAAATGCAAACAAATATTGGCTGTCAGGGTGTAGAGGTACCGAAAAGAAAGCGGAGCAGAGGTCAATAACAGTGAAAAATTTCGCAGTGGGAGGGATTTGCATAAGGATGACAGCTGGATTTGGCACTACGGGGAACTGACTCTCAACTATTTTGTTAATCCCCCTTAGATCCTGCACTAGCCTGTAACCCCTCCCCCCACTCTTTTTTTACAGGGAAGATGGGACTATTGGCAGTGCTGGATGTTCTTACCAGAATGCTCTGTTGTAGCAAGCGCTCTATTACGGGATACACTCCTAACTCCACCTCTGGCTTCAGAGGGTATTGTGGGATTTTTGGAGCTATCCTACCATCTTTTACTTGCACAACTACCGGAGCTACATTTGCCATTAATCCAGTGTCTTGTCCATCTTTAGTCCACAGTGACTCTGGTATCTGGGATGTCATTTCTTCTACTTGGGATGGAGTCCTATTTGTCATAACGGTATGTGTCATTAATTTTGATGGGGAGTCTAACATGTCTCGCACTTCCTGAGCGTGATTCTCAGGTATGTCCAAGAATACACCTTCAGGAGTACAATAAATGACGCACCCCATTTTACACAATAAGTCTCTTCCCATGAGATTAGTCGGTGCCGATGCAGCCAGCAAAAAGGAATGCTTGGTATGTAAAGGCCCTATTGTAATCTCTGCTGGTTTGCTAACAGGGTAATGCTGGACTACTCCCGTTACTCCCATGGCTGGAATTGTCTTACCAGTGGTTCTCATGCCCACTGTCGAATTTATCACTGATTTGGCCGCCCCCGTATCTACAAGAAAGTTTAATGTTTTACCAGCTACATCAATTGCAATTTCGGGTTCACTTCCAAGACTTGCAATCAATTTTACTGGCTGCAGATTACAGGTATGGCCACACCCCTATTGGGTATGGTGACCTCCCTGAATCCCGCTGGCAGCAACTACTTGTGAAGGGGTTAACTGGGAACTGCCAGAAGTTTGCCAGTCTCCTTTTGGGGGATATCTTTTTGTTTCCCCTGCATGTGGCTCATAACTCCGTCTCTGCGGGCCCTGATCCCAATGTCGTGTGTCATGTCGTGGTCTAGGGGGTTGGTATGATTTTTGTGAATTTTTCACTCTACAGTCTTGTGCCATGTGTCCCTGTCTATGACAAGAATAACAAGTTACCACATTTGACTTACCCACAGGGTTTGGTGATTTATACAAAGGCTGCCTTGTGGTCAGGGCCTGTATACTTACGGCCATTAACTTATCACCTTGTAATTCCCTGTGTCTGGTGATATTCCGATCGTGATCAATAGCTGCCTCTCTCAAAGTAGCCACCGACAGACCTCGCCAACATGGTTGCGTGGTCTGTACCCTTGTCTTTAATGCTTCTTTTAAACCATCCATTAGCACAGATACTGCTACTTCTCTATGATTTATGTTGGTTTTAATGTCCTCTATGCCTGTGTATTTAGCCATATCTAGCAGTGCCCTGTGAAAATATTCTGCAGCTGTTTCTGACTCCTTTTGTTTAATGGAGAAAATTTTGTTCCATTTAACTACAGCTGGAAAATACTCTTAACTGTAAATTTATTCTTTTTACATTGTCTTGGTTGTACACATCTGTAAGGGGTACATCCTGATCCAATCCACAGTCAGCTAAAAATTGAGCTGAGTCGACATTGGAGGGTAAACATGCCCTCAGCAATATCTGCCAGTCTGTTATTGGGCTCTACAGTGTTCCCTAGGTCTCTGATGTATTTCTGGCTAGCAACTAGATCTTTTCTAGGATCAGGGAATTCGGACACTATGGTTCTTAATTCCATTCGGGAAAATGGGCTGTACATGGCAATGTTTCTGATAGGAGTGACTCCTGTAGTGTCAGTTTTCCCATTTGGCACAGCTATTACCCTAACGGGATTAAGCCTAACAACATCATTCTGATTAGATTCTACAGCCTGTGGTGAAATGGTTTCAGCATAGTGTAAGGTGCCGTACTTACCCGTTGATACGACCTCACCTGTCCCTCCGCTAGGGGCCTTTGCTACTAATCTTAAGGGTTGGGCCGTGCCTACTGTTGTTTCTGATAAGGTGGCTGCTAGAGAGAGCGCCGATATTGTTGCCGATTCGTCCTCTTGATCACACTCCTGGGGAAAGTTTAAAACAGGGTACAACTTGCACGGGTTAATATTTGCATTGGTTAACTTATTAACATTATCTTTAACATTTATACAGTTGCTAAGTGTTTGTTTGTTACACCCTAGTGCGTCATTCTCCGCAACCAATTTCTCTCCTGATATATATGGTGGCGGCGGTGCCGTGGCTATCAGTTTCCTGATAGGGTTAGATCCCGCCGCCTGAGCCAATCCTCTCTGTATTTCACCCTCCTGTTGCCATAACTGCAAATAATCATAATGTTTGATCCGTCTCTTTGCTGACTTAATGAGACATATCCTCCTCCTTAGATTCAGTAACACATCTGGGCTAAAGCTGCCTACTCTTGGGAACTTCTCCCCGTCATGTACCGTCATTCTCTCCCATTCATCACATAAAACCTGTGTGTGTGTGAACCGTATTTTTCACACATTACATACCTTGCCGACCCGATTGGTCGGTTTACTGAATCAACCCGAACCGAGGTTGATCGCCCCCTACCTGAACAATTGGCCCCCATACCTGCAGGTGTTGCTTTCACTACCTCTGACCTTAATCAGGGTCTTTCAGCGAACCCTTACAAAAACCAAAATGTTCAAGATAGGGTGGCGGTTTACCGAGTACCCCACTCACTCGCCCACGCTGACCAATACGACCTACACACTGCCCTAGTGCTGGCGTACTCGACCCAGGGCCCCTGCGACCTGAACCTCTATTTACTGGAACATGTGAGGGTGATCCGCAGAGCACTTACTCTTTCCAGTAACTATTGGTTGCTGGATAGTTCCTTAGTGACCAGCGAACTTCCCTTAAAATAAAAAAAATTACACAAATCACGTTAGAATGTACAAATAGCGTTTATGACCCCTTTCGTACACAAATGGCACTAGGTCAGATTACTAACTAATGCACACAATTACGTGCGGTACAATCGTTCAGTACATAAGCAACTAATCTTATGTACGGAGCGACCAACGGAATCGAAAA